>NW_026895213.1:0-145019 GCF_033153095.1 Gastrolobium bilobum | reverse complement strand
TATATGGAAAAAATCACATTGATAATCTACCAAATGTCAAATTTATTTTCACATAAAAGTCTACACAAGCAATATATCAGCTCTTCACAGCTAACACATTCATCAAATAAATTGAATGTATATATAAAAAATGCACATGCCCGCGGGCACACAGAGAGATAGTACTGTTGAACTAACCTTGTTTGTTAAGGGCCTTTTAGGAGGCTTGTAACTTTTCTGGGAAAGCAAGAAAAGTATGACCACCAGGAGAAAAACTTCGATAAATAAATGTCCTTCAAACAAAAGTTAATAATGGTGAAAATTAATTAATTAAGTTAATCAATCACATTTATAATCGTAGAAGAAGAAGAAGCTATTCAAGTTCAGTATAAGAAAGATTACCACCGATATGGACTCCAAAAACTACAGCTCGCGCAGAAGGTGCATCTAAAGCAAATTTCACCCAATCTATTGTAGTGTTCATGAAATTCAAGACAGCTGAGGCCATCGTAATCTCAATATCTCAATCAAATAAGCAATGAAGCCTTTCACTCAAGCACATGCATTCCCGCTAGTCAAATTTCATGACACTCTCAAATCACTGCAATATATGGATAATAAAAATCCTCCATCATACTATACGAATCGAACATAAAACATTCCAGACGACACATAATACGAACGAATCGATGTTAACACAAAAACTCAGAACCACAAATACTATGATGAAAAAATCACTGAATGTTTTCGGGATCCGCGATAGTAGATGATGAGGGAATATAGCGTTTGAATGATTGAAGCAAAACGACAAGACGTACCTGGCGATTGGGAGAGGGAAACGACGAGAGGTACCTTGTGCTCCTTGCTAGATTCAGAATCAGATGAGAATGAGAGGAAGAGAAGAGAAGAGAAGAGAAGACTCAGTCAGACAAATGGCAAATGGGGAATTTTGGTTTTGGATGAATCAAAGAGCTATGATGAGGCCACATCACACATAGTCACCAATCACTTAACGGTTGTCATCACGCGGCGGCTTCTTCTCTCCACTCCCCCCCTGCTTCCTCGTCGATTCACTTTCTGTTTTTTTATGCGAAAATTCTGCCTTTTCTTCCTTTCAAGATTTTAAAACTTTGGATTGGTGGTGGTATTAACCAGTGTATTAAAACCGGGATCGGAACAGTAAAATTTCCATTTATATGAGATTTAGTTATGGAACTATGGGTTGCATTGCAATTGATTCTATAATTTATTAATTATTTATCGAATGAGAAAATCATTTCACAAATAATGAAATTGTAAAAATACATTCATTAATCAAATTTGTTTAGAGTAAACACCATTTTTGATCCCTGGCAATATCTACGAAATTCTTTTTAGTTCCTGGCAATAAAAAAGGACCAAATTGGTCCCTAAAATTATGAAAAAAAAGGGTCACGTTAGTCTTTCTGTCAACTTCTCCATCACGGTCAAACTAACGGTGCCCATGTGGACGGGGCACGTCTGATGACGGGGACTAGACGTTAGACACGTTGGAACTACAAACGACGACGTTTTCTTGAAAATGGGTTGCAATGTGTGTAATGGAGACGACGACGTCGTTTCCTCTTCTGATAATGAACCCTAATAATGAAAAAACCCCAAATTCCTTAAATCGAACCCTAAACCGGAAACTCCATCCCCTAAACAGCAATACACCCCCAAAATGTCTGCACTTTGATGATTGAAACTCGACGACAGTAAAACCCATCAACCGAATTTCTGGGCGTGGGAGAAGATGAGTGTTTCTTCTGGCATGGGGGGATCAAGTGGGAGTAAATCAATAGGGGAAGAACAATGACAAGGACCGGCGGTTGGAGGTGCAAATGTGGGAGACAAAGTATTGTTTATACCTCCAAAACTGAGAGGAACCCAAACAGGGTTTTCCTTGGTTGTCCTAATTTCAAGGTATGAATTTGTAATCTGCCCCTTTATTGAGTTGGAACACTTGCTAACCGTGGTTTTTTTTTTTTGCAGGAGAAGAAGCCCTATTGTGATTTTTTTATATGGGAGATGACATGTGTAATGAACCCATGGAGCTGGAAGAAGCAAGAATTCACACTGTGGAGTTGGATGTTGCTGAAATTAACTTCAAGTTGAAATATGTGGAGATGATGATGAGAGAGCAAGATGTGAAGATTACTGAGCAAGGAATGAAGCTTCATCAGCAGGAAAGAAAACTGAGTGATGTATACCTGAAGATGGTGGAGGAGTTAGATAGGATGGACAGAAAAATTAGGATAGTTGATAGGTCAGCTAGGGTCTTAGGTGCTTGTGTTGGTGTGATCATGATCTGTATGTTTGTTGTTAGTGTGGTAAAGGTAAAAACGAGTGACCCAAATGTATTTTTCCTTCAGTGAATTGTAATGAGTATTCCTTCTTTATGTTATACAAATTATGTGTTAGTGCCAATCTGTTTGTGTGTATTATTAAAAAAGCCTTGAAGGATAAAAGATTGCTACATTGTATCACAAACAGATGTAGATTGCTACTAATATAGATGCATAACTCATGACATTGCTGATGCAGAAGTTGCATACTGTTATGCATATTTTGTTACTGATTGCAAAACACGAGGACCATTTAGGTCCCTAGCAATGTTACTCGAGGGTCGTTTTGGTCCCTGACAAAGTGCACGGGGCACTTATTGGTCCCTGATTCCAGAATTATAGGACATGAGTTCTTGATGTCCAAATCAACAAAATGCAGCACTCATTTTAACATCAGAAACATATTTTGTCCCTGACTTATATGCTTTGCCATCAGAAATGCACTTAACATCAGAAATGCAGTATGCAGGGGTCCAAATTGGTCCCTCACAATGAATGTCGGGGTCCTAATTGGTCCCTGTAACCAGAAAATTGGGCATGATCTGTTTTGCCAGTAACACAGCACAAACCTGCACCAGAATGCAAATATGGCAGCTAAATGACCAACAACAAGCTAACTCTCTTAAAAAACATAAGAACCAGAAAATGCACTTATGACATGCATCAACCCTGCCACATAATAGCTGCAACATTCATCAACCTGTGAACCAAAATAAATTGCACTTAACATCCAAAAGTAAAGCCATATGGAATGACCAGTAACCAGAAAATATGGCAGCTACATGACCATGCCTCAGCTAATTGACCAACTCAGTTAAAAACATAAAATGGACATGAAATTATCACATTCATCAACCCTGCCACATAACATGCATATCCAGAATATAACCAGTTACACATAATTGTCTTCCTAGAACTAGAAACCAGTAGTGCATTACAAATAAAAGCCAACTAATAGGAATCATAAGTGAGGCCTATAAATACAATATGGCCATACATAAAAAAATTACATTGTAACTGTATAAGGCCTCCAAAAACAAATGGCCAGAATTTACAAAAAAATCCCATGATATCCACTCCTTGTTAGTTGGCTCATGCACTACTCCCTTGTTCTTCTTCATCAGCAGCTTATTTTGTTGAGGATGGCCTTGGTGGCCTGAAACCAGGTGTTGTCATGAAGTGCAAAAATCTGCTTCGTGTGCCACTGCTTGCTGCCTTCATTGTCTCTTCAGTCAACACTGCATTTTCTTCTTCTAGAATTGAAGGAGGTGGGTGTAATGTCCCACATCGGTTGGAGAGGGGAACGAAGCATGCCTTATAAGGGTGTGGATACCTCTTCTAGTGTGAGGCCTTTTGTGGGGTGTCCCAAGAAACAAAACCGTGAGCTCGACGGTGCTTGTGCGCGGGGAAAAGCGGACAATATCATGCTACAGGGTTTGGGGCTGTTACATTTGGTATCAGAGCCTGGCCCTGGACCGGTGTGTACAGCGGGGACGCTGTATTCCCAGTGGGGGAGGATGTAATGTCCCACATCGGTTGGAGAGGGGAACGAAGCATGCCTTATAAGGGTGTGGATACCTCTTCTAGTGTGAGGCCTTTTGTGGGGTGTCCCAAGAAACAAAACCATGAGCTCGACGGTGCTTGTGCGCAGGGCAAAGCGGACAATATCATGCTACAGGGTTTGAGGCTGTTACAGTGGGCTACCTCCTCTCAAGTTGCCTTGATGGGGTTGAGAACTACCAACTGCTGAAGGGCCTCCTTGACTTAATGGGATTTCATCTATTGAGTCAGAGCCAGTCCTCACAGATTGTGGTCTTGCTTGGCTTTTATCTGTTTTAGAAGCTGGTGGCCCCTTACAACTCTTGGCATAGTGTCTAGTCTGACCACATTTAGTACACTTGGCTGCATATGTCCTTTTGACTTTCTTTGTCATGCTCCCTTGGTCTTCAGTTGGGTCCTTCTTCCTGTGTTTCTTGGGACGCCCAATTGGCCTTTTAAGTTTTGGTGGAAGAGGTTTGGGTTCATCAGATGCAGGTCAATACTTGTCCGAATTCACTGGGTTTAAGGTGTGCGCATATGTGGCATGCAATGCATCCATTGTAAGCCATTGATGGACATAGTTCTCGGCTGGTTCGTTTTTGTGACAAATGGCTGCTATAGCATGCTCACAAGGCAGTCCAGTCAACTGCCATGCATTGCATGCACATGTATGTGTTGTTAAATTCACTCCAACTCTATCACCTCTCCCACTGACCTCATACATATCTTGCTGCAGATTTCCAATCCAAGTTGGTGTCCATGAATTGCTAAGTACCTTTAACTGATCCAGTTTCTTTTGCTGAGCAGGAGCAATTTTACCTCGAACAGTTCCTAACACCCTCTGATGTGCAGCCATCCTCCTCATAATGTAGCATCTCAATTCCTCTAATAGAGTGATAATTGGTTTTGACCTATATCCAACAATCTTGGCATTCCATACCTCTGCCATGTTGTTTGTGATATTATCACATTTCGGCCAGTGGCTGAAATAAGCTTTCACCCAACTTGAGGGCTGAATGTTATCCAAGTACTTCCATGCAGCCTCATTCTTCCCTTTCAACCGTGTGATTGACTGCTGGAACTGTGGGACAGTGGTGCATCTTTAACACTCCCAGACCATGGCTCGAATTGCCTTGTCTTTCCACTGCTTTATGAAGTTCTTCCAAAAATGCTGCACACAAAAATGATGATATGCATCAGGCATCACCTCTTGCAGTGCTGGAATCAGCCCATACACACAGACACAAAAAAAAAAAAAAAAACCAATAAGCAATACAGTGAGATCAGATTCAGTGAAGGAAAAACAGAGTAAATAAATAAAATAAGCAAAACAAACCTTTTGTTGGTCAGAAATAAAATTCCACCCAAACACTGCGTGAGGGCCAATGTCTTCCTGTAAAAGGGTTAAAAACCACTTCCAGTTCTCTTTTGTTTCACTATCAACAACTACATATGCGATGACATAGAAGCTTTTGTTGGCATCCTCCCCAACTACACTTAACAATTGACCTCCATAATATCCTTTCAAGAAACATCCATCCAAACCAATTAAGGGCCTGCAGCCAGCTTTGAACCATATCTTGCATGCATCCAGACAAATGTACAACTTAGAAAATATGGGTGAGGAGTGCGGATCAGGTTGTGGGATCACTTGCATTTGACATGTAGACCATGGATTGCTTCTCAATAGCTCACCTAAGTAGTCTCTCAATTTTGCATACTGTTCTTTTTCACCCCCTTCTATTTTGGCCTTGGCTTTATGAAGTGCCTTTGTCACTTTCTTCAAATGGACATGAACTTTGTACTCCTCTTTCATGTGGTCGTAGGCCTCAGCCCTTGTTATGTTCGGCTGTGTCATTAGCCTTTTTTCTAATTTCTTTGCAACCCAATCCCTACTTGCCCTCTTATTTCTAAAAAGTCTGCAGCAAGTGTGGATGTCATTAAAAGCTTTGACTTGGAAAGCTGCCATCTTGTTGTTCCACGCACAGTAAATCATCCAATCACATTCATCATTACTACACTTTGCTCGGGCTCTGACTTTGTCATTCTTCAGCCACTTGAATTGTCTTCCTAGATTAATATTGTAGTCTTTGACAGCATTTTTAAATTCTTGAAGACTCACAAACTCCATCCCCAGCTCTAAGTGTACATGACCAAACTCCTCATGCACATTAAACTTTGGATTGACAGCCTTTTCATCCTCCTCAGCACCACTTGAAGGAGGCGTGTTCAACTCTTCAGAGTTATACCCATACCCACCCTCCTCGAAAGACATTGACTTCTCCTCCTCTTCCATTGTATCTTCCCCTGCCACATCTTCAACCTCCTTTTTTTCTTCTTGTTTTGCTTTTTTTGTCCAGCAGCTTTACCCTTCCCCTTGCACTCCTCTTCACTCTCTGTTTCTGTATCATACATAGGTGGAGGAGGTTTATATGGCTCATCCTCCACACTATCATCTGAGTCAGTAGAAAACCCATCACCATCTCCACTAAAAACCTCATCACCATCTCCACTACCATCCTCATCACCATCTCCACTATCATCCTCATCCTCATCACTGCCTTCCACAGGTGCAGGTGCAATAATATCAGGGATGGAAATGCAATGATCAAAATATATTTCTATGAAGTTCCCATTACTTAATGCAGCCTTTACCATCTCCACAATATCAGAGTCCGTACTCATAGGCCTTAAACCACTGTCTAAATCCATTGTGTTTGGCATGAGCCACAACATCTGATCACATTTCTCATACCCATAACCCTTGAACAGAGTATCAAGGTCACGCAGGTTGACAAAGTCAGCATCCATCTCAGGTAAGTCATCCACTTTGCCATTTGCATAAGTTAGGGCCCCTTTATCATCTCTGATTAACACACCCCCATGATGATACCTTATCACTATATATTCATCCATCTGAAAAAAAAAAACATACACCATTAACAATAAATTCACATTTACAATAAATTAATGCTAACATCAGGTCCACAAAAGCAATTTAAAAATGCCAATAACCCTATACATCAAACTCAACACTGTCGTATAACCATACAAGCCAGTAACTTGCAAAAAAATTTCACCTTTACAAATTATACATGCACTAAAAAATTGGGGACCACAAAGCACTAAAAAATGGCAATAAACTATACAAACCAGGACCACATACATAAATGGGTCTTTTTTTTTGTAAACCCTAACCATAAAAATACACAATGGAGCGCACATAGGGCACCATCATCCAACAAAGAATAAACAACATATAGTGAGGGGGGACCATAAATATTGAAGAACTTCTAAAAAAAACACTTACTTTAATGCATGTAAGAAAACTGCCACACTCACACTTCCCTTAACCACCAAAGAACAAGACTTTCGACAACCTTCAATGTCCACGCTCGATTGTCTTATCTGCAACCACCGTCTTCGACAACCCTCACCGTTCAGCGAAGCTTCCAGTGGAGGTCAACAATGGTGTTCCAATAATATGCAAAAACTTAGTGAAATAAAAATGACTCTCCACGGTAACTTCCAGTGTTGGTGCCTCTTGTATTCTCAAACATAAAACGACGTCGTGAAGAAAATTGGAAAGCAATGTACCTATTTGCTTGCAAACGTCGTCGTTTGTAGTTCCAACGTGTCAACCGTCCAGTCCCCGTCAGCAGACTAACGTGCCACATGGCACCGTTAGTTTGACCGTGACGGAGGAGTTGACAGAAGGACTAACGTGGCCCTTTTACATAATTTTAGGGACCAATTTGGTCATTTTTTATTGCCAGGGACTAAAAAGGGTTTCGTAGATATTGCTAGGGACCAAAAAGGGTGTTTACTCATTTGTTTATTTTCTTGGTTCGACCTGAATTTTAGTAATTCGGTGAGGTTATCAATTTGAACTGGCCATTGAATGGGTCAGTTAACTCGGCTGAGTCTCAATCTGAGAGGGTCTCCATGACAACTATTTTGTTTTCTGGAACTGTTTATGAAAAGAAATAATTATTTTTTACTTATGTGCCTTAAAATAGTTTCAAAGGAAAAAAATATATTTGATAATATGTTCTATTTTTATTCCGAGAATTAAAATTGTGTTTGATAACACAACAAATAATATAATAAAAATAATTTATATTAAACATAAAAAAAATTCGGATCGTCACTTTCCTTTTTATATAGCGGTGGTGGTGGCGTAGTGGTGGTAATGGTGGTGGTGGTGGTGGTGGCATGGTGATGGTGGTAACGGTAGTGGCTGCGGCGCTGGTGGTGATAATAATGACGATGGTGATGGTGGTAATGGCAGCTATAGTGGTGACGGTGGTGGTGGAGGTGACAGCATTGACTACGACAATGGTGGTGGCGGTGGTGGTGGCGGCGACAATGGTGGTGGCGTGATTATGGTAATGGTGATGATGGTGGTGGTGACGGCAGTGGTGGTAATGGTGGCGATGGTGGTGGAGGTGATATCAGTCATTGTGACCTCCAATACCCGGACACACAATTTTTTAGAAAAAGGGCGTGTCGGACACGTGTCTGACACGCTCGGACACGCGTCTGACACGCGGTCAACATTTTGGGACACGTGGTCAACTCTCTGAAATGTTTTTTCGATACGCAGTCAACTTTTTCCGACACGTGGTCAACGCTCCGAAAATTTGACAAGGTACGAAAAAATTAACAAGGTACGAAAAAATATTTTTGTTTATATTTATGTTATAAAATTTGAATATTTGATTAGTTATATGACTTATTATAATATTATAGATTGTTATATGTATTAAATATAAATTGTATTATATATATATTAAAAATATTATTTAATATCAAAACGTGTCCTAACGTGTCAAAATATGCCATTTTTTAGAATTAACGTGTCAGCGTGTCGTGTCGTGTCCCGTGTCAGTGTCGGTGCATCATAAGTTGTGACAATGATGGTGGTGGTGAAGGTGACGATGGTGGTGGCAGTAATGGCAACGGTGGTGGTGTGGTAGTGGCGGCAATAGTGGTGGTGGTGACAATGGCTACGACAGTGGTGGCGGTGGTGGTGATGATGGCGGTAGTGGCGATGGCAGTGACGGCAGTGGATGCCAAGATAGTAGTGGTGGTTGGTGGCGACGGTGGTGGTGGCGTGGTGATGGCATGGTGGTGGTGGCGGTAGTGGCTGCGGCGATGGTAGTGGTGGTTGTGCTGTGGCTGAGGCTGCGATGATGGTGGTAGTGGTTAGTGAAGGTGATGGTGGCGTGGCGGTGACGACGACAACATTGGTGGTACGACGACGGCGGCGACGATGGTGGCGGTGGTCGTGTCGCCAGTGTAGGGATGATGATAGTGGTGGTGATGATAATAGAGGTGGAGAGTGATCAGAGAGACAAGTATTTCTCTTTTTGTGTCCGGGAACAAAAAAGCAAAAAAAAAAATTGATTCTTTTTTCTGTTTCTCATCATAAAAATTAATTTGGTTCATCCCAAGAACAAAAAAATAAATCGTCTTTATCAAACGAGTTTTATATCCATTTCTGTTCTCGGGAATAGATTAAAAAAAATTGATTCTGAGAATATTATTTACAAACCCAGAGTGGCTGAGAATTGAATTGAGCCTATAAGAGTAAGTAGTATTATCATTTACTTTAATTGTTGGTCAAAACAAACCTTATAATATATTTAATATATAATTTAATATAAATTTAGCTAAATAAGATAAATCAATGACCCAATACCTCGATCGAATTGATGAACGAGCTGAGTTTTAAAATAATGGTAATAACAATTCGTAAAATAATTTTAAGAATGTTATATATATATATATATATATATATATATATATATATATATATATATATATATAGGTTGTAAGGCTTAAATAATGGTATTAACGATTCGTAAAATAGGTTGTACATATTATCTATCTAAAGGTGGTTTCCCAGTTTGATGCTTAATTTTTAATTTAATTATTTAAAAATATATAAAATTATAAACATATTTCCATTTATAAATATATAAAATTATAAAATATTTATAAACACTTTTCCCAAATTTATAAACATATTTATTAGATGAGGGAGGTTATACTTACTATCTATTTTTTTTTACTATTTGTTACTACCAAATCTTAATCGTTGATTTTCGTCAATCTAACGATTGTAATTTAAGGGGTCATATTTATTAATTGATTATTAATTTGTAATAAATTACAACCGTTAGATTGACGGAAATCAACGGTTAAGATTTGGTAGTAACAAGTAGTAAGAAAAATAGGTAGTAAGCATAACCTTTCCCTTATTAGATAGTTAAAATTTTAAAAAAAAGTTTATAAATTTCCATTTTTCCAATATGTTCTTTGGGAAAAGTGTTTGTCATTTTAAAAGACATAAAGTTATGTCATTTTAAAAGAGAGATAGACATAAGAAAATATTTTTTATTTAAAATTTAAATTAAAAAAAAAACCACTCACTTTCTCTCCCATGATTTCCATTTCTTGTGTCTATCTCTCTCTTAAAATGACATAACTTATGTCATTTGAAATGACAAACATCAAACCTGTAAGAACCCGCACCGTTAATTTAGGAAATTAAATTAATTAAATGTAAAATTATGAAATAATTCTATAATTGACCCTAATCATTATGAGATGGCTTAAATAATTATGGTAAGTAATTAACAATGTTGAAAGTCGTTTTTCTGACGAAAAGTGCAGATACCGATTCTGTCTCACGATATAAATGCGTACCGATAAAGTATCCCGAAAAATTATGAAAAGTATGTATATGTCACTAGAATAATATATAGGACTAGCATAACAAGTTTCAGGTCAAAATAATGAGAACTGGTGTCAGAACTGATATTGGCTATGTAAAAGCGAGTACTGGAAAAGTACTGCAAAAAATAAAATAAAAATATGACAAATCTTAGAAAAATGGCTAGGTTCAGAATCCAAAGTTTGGGATTAAAATGCTAAGTGTAGCTATTAATGCTAATACAATGTGCTTAAACTTAAACCGCCTATATATACTCCTTTGGCACAAAATCCTAGGCCATAATCAGCCTCTCTACGTGGGTTTCTAAGTGTGAGTTGCTGCCAATGTTGTTAAAATCGAGATCTTAAGTAAGATCGGAAGGGGATTAAAAAATCGTAAACCGTAAAATCATAATGTAAAAAAATCGTAAAAACGTGAAAGCGTTTGGAATATTAGTAAAATCGTTTTGATGAAAAAAATCGTAAAAACATAAAATCGTAGTGATAAATCGAGATTTTAACAACAATGGCTGCTGCACCTTCTTCCTTGGTCATTCTTGCATGAAAAACCTCTCAAGTCACCTCTTTTTACATTGATTCTTCTCTTTTATACATTGTAAACACTTGGTAGAGTGACTTGTGAGGGTGAGGGTCAGCCATTTCTGAGTTGAAGGTGTTGTTTTCTCTGTGTTGACGTGCTGACTTCTTGGTGAGGGTTGAGGGAGCTTTTGTTCTAGCATTTTGAGCTCCAAGGAGTGATTTTTGGTGAGAAAGAACCAACCTTGATCACCATTTTCGTGTACCTTTGAAGTCAGAAATTGTGGACTGACTTGTGAGCTCCAAGAGCACTTGTGGTTCTGTTTTGAAGCCTTTGGGTAAGCACCGTTACCTTGATCATGAGTTTTCCTTGTTTAAAGGTGGAGTCTTGAAATGTTAATGAGTTGAATAAGTAACCAACTTGAACATGAACCTAATAGTGAATAAAAATGCATGCTTGGACGTATTAGTGGGTTAAAAATGCAACCTTGAAGTGATATATTCGCGAAATGCAGAAATTGCATTCTGTCGCGAAATATCCGGATATTGATATCCGGATATGATATCTGGATATTGCTATCCAGATATGATATCCAGATATTGGTATCCGGATATGATATCCGGATATGGGGCTTGTGATATCCGGATATGAATATCCGGATATAGTATTCAGATATATCCCCGACATATATCCAGATATTCTGGGAATTTCAAGACAGTGAAGGTTCTTTTCAGACAGAACTGTATTATGGGTTTATGGACCCATGATTGGTCAAGTGAACATCTGTCATAACTAACTAAGTCAGAATCAAAGTGATTAAGGGCTTATGGCATTGTGCGAAGCCTAAAGAAATGAAACGTAAAAGGAAAGTGTTGTCTTTATGTCATATGCTTGTAGATTATGTTTGTTGATATTATTGCTGGTCTAAAACAGATTGTGATTCTGCTATTTGTGCACTTTGAGCTTGGTTGGAATCTTGGTTGGATAGTTAGCTTACGAGGTAAGCTTTCGTGTCCTCAGTTGAGCTATTGTTGATTCCACCATACCCCATGGGGGAATGGTTTATATGCATGATGTGTTTTCAAGTATTGATTTTGAAATGTTGTTGAGCTGTTTGTGCAAGTGCCTTATAATATGCATGTGTTGTTTCACCTAGACGGTAAGTCTGTGTATGTAGGAGACATACCATAGGATGATTCTGTGGATGAGTGCAAGTAGTGACTTGCACTGATTGGAGGTAATAGACGTATGTAAATCCTGCATTTCTCTGGCCAATAGAATAGTTGACACATATGACATTATTATTCTGTTGTATTGCACTGATTTTGGAACTTATATTGTAAACTGCTTTTAGAACTTATATTACACATGTAAGTGAGCTTGGGGTGGAGAAATCCTTGAGGACCCCTTGTCTTACTGAGATTTCTGTTTAGAGATCTCACCCCACGTTTGAGACACATTTTCAGGTTTAGGTAACTCAGTGGTTGAGACATCGGGCGGCAGGAGGCCGAAGCTAAGTTAGATATATGCTGTTTATGATGATATGCATGGATGCTGACATGTCATTTATTTATTACCATGTTGTGTGATTTGAGACTCTGTTGGGCTTGTTGCCTTATTTGATGAGCATGGGGTTGTTCATGCCACATTGATTTCTGTTATGTTTGAGTTTATCTGAGTTGTATAATGTATCAGGATATTGTCCGGACTACGTGTTGTAGATCCGTGACTTAGATACTCACTTATTTATATTATGAGGTTATTTAGTGTAGATAACTGTTTAATTGCAATTACACACAGGCAACTTTTTGAAAGTGATTAAGTAATCAACTTGGTTAATAATAATGACGTCATAATTGAAAAGCAAAAGTTTATTCTGCATTTTTATTAAGTGCTTTGGAAGTTGAAAGAAAAGTAAAAGAAAGAAGGAATCTTAATACGATGATATGATAACAAATCGGGTATACACGGAGTGTTACAAAACTCATCTTCTTTTACTGTTATAAGTGAATTTAGTTTGGTGTCTGGTTTTTATTTTCACGTTGTTATATTTAATTAATTAATTAATTAATAATTTTAAAATATGTTAAAAATTATAAGTATTTATTAATTATTTAAATATTTAAAATAAATTAAATATAAACTTATAAATTTTAATCGCTAAAGATAATTATTTTCAAATACTTATCATTTTTATATAATTATCTTTCAATACTTCTTAAATATATAATTTTAATTATTATTCAGATGAAACACTTAATATAATTTTCATTTTAATAAAAAATAAAAGTGTAAGTAAATTTATGTTGCGCTGGTATACAGTACTATTACCAATTTCCATAATATTAATTGATAAAATTAATGAAAGTAAATATTCTCATGTGTTATTTCACATACCAAGTTATTTGAAATGAAAGAGAAAAAATATTCAAATATAAGGTGAAAATAAGATAACTATTAATTTATCTATTTATAATCAATAATCATTTACACGATCTGGTCATATGAAATCTGATCATTTATTTTCCTATGAACGTGACTTGAGAGATATTTCGAAAGTGCATTTAAAAAATCTAAATTTTAATGTATACCACATGATATATTATGTTATATGCATTCGATTTTATTTAAGAAAAAACTTTATCAAGTTTTTTGTTCATAATACTTCTCTCCGAATGATTTGTTAGCATGAGTTCAATTAATATGTTTTAATCTCGGGCAAACTTATTTATTATATTTTTCATGTAACTTTTGTGTAAAATCCTGATTTATAAGAATTCAATCAGCATAAAATTATTATATTTTAAAAGAGAATTTTTTTTGATACATAAAGAAAAGCTAAAAAATATAAAATAAAAAGAAAAGAATCAACCAACACTCACTCCTAATTCGATAAGTGGATGAGGAGTCCGCAATTAAAAACAAGAGAAATTCAAGAGAAAGTTATGAAAAAACAGAGTTGTCATCTATTTTCCAGCGGTCTAGCATGAGGTTCTTTTGTTACTTTTATAGTTAATATAATAATTATCTTAATTATTATAGTTTAATATAATTATTTTTAATAAACTATCAATTAGAGTTGATTAAACTGTCTTATATATGTTATAATGTCGTCCTATTAGAGAATTATATATACGAAAAATTGTTTTCGATATGATTGAATTTTTAAAATTTATTATAATAATTAAAAAATAAAAAATATAAATAATAAACTTTAAAAATATTTTCATAACATTTTTATTGGATTAATTTGATGCTAAACATGATTTTTATGACTAATACAAAATTTTTGCATATACTAACGTTTTGTGACATATTAACTTCGAAATCCAAATACTATTTTTTCCGCTATTTCAACATGTATTATTTATGGGAAAAAATGTATTTATTTTAAGGGTTCGTTTTTTCTGTCGTTACTGCAGATAAGTTATCTGCAGTAAGCCCAATACGACATCGTTTTAGGGCGAAAATTATGGTATTTTTGTAATTTTAATTTATTTCAGGGTTATTATAGTCTTTATAATTATAATTTTCTAATCTTTTAATCCCAAAGCGATGTCATTTTGGAAATAAATGCAAATAACTTATCTGCATTAACTGCAGAAATATTTTACTGTTATTTTAAATGACATATCTTATATCATTTATCACTCTGAAAGAGGTGTGACCTACACCTTTAAAGTTTTTCCCACTCACTCTCTTTCCCATTATCTATATTTTTCTCTCATTTAAAATGTCATAACTTTATATCCTTAAAAATGATACATATTTTTTCCATTATTTATTTATTCTTCTGGTCAAAAAAATTCAACATATGTAATCATGTGTTTTTTTTTTACGTGGAATTCATATACTGTAGTGGGCTGGGAATGTAAACCCATTAAACAAACATTCAGTCAAGAACATGGAAAATGGACCAACAAAAAAAAGTTCAATCTCCATTGTTACCACAAGCCAAAGGCCCATAGATTAATCGAGTCTTTGGGCTTCCCTCATCCTCAATAATTCGCTTCGTCTCCAAGAAAAAACTAATTAAACAAAAACGGTTGTATTTACTTGTCCACATTTACAAGTTAAAAGTGTTCATCAAAATTAATTAATTAACGGGCTACATTGAGCTTGCATATTTGAATTGGATAATAGTTATAATTCACACAAGCTGTGATATTTTAGGGAATAGATGAATAGAAACGTTTTATTAATTAAGGAGCTAGACTTCACCAAATATTCAATAATATTCACATGTCACTACTTAATTGTCCTAAAAGCAATCTATAGGCACTTATATAGCTATGCCTTCAACAGCATATTGACGCATGCTAATGATGAAAGTTTGCAATGATGCACATGTTGTGTCTCCCAACTCCATGCTTTAACATCAGTGTCCAAAGCAAGAGGGAGAAGATACTTAATTTGGATGCATATATTGCAGTTTTTATCCAAAACAGGATATAACAGAGAACTATATTAAAGCAAAGCACACAATTAGATTTACTTTTTCGATTTGTGTGGACAAGCGGGAGTTGGACCACCTTTGATGATTATGTTATGGGAATCATACCTTCTCTATGAAACCACATATATGTTATGTTTGATGTAGTTGAAATGATGTTTATTGGACAATTAAGATATAGTCCAAACTAGTTCTAATTACATTATTATTAATTAATGATTCTGATAAATAAAGTGAAGAATTGCCAGGGAGAGAATGATAGGGTGAAAGGAGGCAGAAAGATGTGAGATTGATCAGAAAAAGGAGAATTAGGAATGATGTTAGTGATGGAAAGGAGGTGGGAGCATGTGATTTGAAGGTCCACATGGGTAGAAGAAAATGGCAGAGAGAAAAAGGTGGGATAAGAGAGGTTGGCCGAGAATAAAAGAAAGCAATGGTTCAAAATTAATGACCTCACTGGAAGCATATAAGGAAAAGGTACCATGTATTAAAAAAAAAATAAACCTTAATAAATGGCTATAACCGCTAAGTACTGAAAAAAAAAAAAATCATAAGAAAATGTATTGAATTAGGATTTTAAAATATTATTTTAAGATAAATTTTTGTATAAATTTAAAAAGATTATCTAGAATTATAATGACTTTAAAATTATAAGAGTGCTGGTGAATAATGACATGTCTCGTGACTCACACTCACACACCCATCAAGCTCATGAATAACTAAACTCCCTCACATAGTCACACAGAGTGAAAGTGCCATTTCGTTTGCTGTTTGGTGTGCTCGAGGAAGAAAATCATTTGTTGGATGAAATCCAGTTTCAATCACATACCTAGCAAAAACACTATTATAAACCCCATGATGTTACTAGTTAATATCCACTTAAAAGTTCAAGTGCTCAACAATGATGTGTTGCCTCAAGAAGCCGAAATAAGCAGTTTAATATGGGGGCCACTTTGTGGTTGCTTTGTTTGCATCTGAGCTAACGTTCGAATGACAAAAATCCAATGAATGATGAGTTAGGTTGAAAAGAAACTTGAGGTTGGGATTGCATGTACCCACCCTTCTACAGTTATTAGTTCTTCCTTCTAAATAAAAGAAGCCAAGAGAAGTGCAGGAAAAAAAAAGAATGTTTTTACTGCAAGTTTGCTTTTGTTGCAGTCCACCATATAAATAAATAAAAAAGGCACCAAACAGAAGACATGTCGTTTTCTATTTTGGATTGAACATGGAAGAAAGATTTATATGTCACACACACATATTTACCATGATCCGCGACGAATTCTCTTTTTTTTTTTAAAAAAGAAGAGAAAATCCAACGTCGGATCCTATTAAAAATATGTCTGTGACAGATAAAATTTTCCTGCCGCAAAAGTATAAATACTTTTGCCACAATAAAATAATGGAAAATGTTCGTAATCATTGCCCAGCTAGAATGGTTTAGTAACACTCTAATGTATTTTCATGGTTTAGTAAATACATTATAAATATAGATTATAGCTCATATTAATCAATTTTGGCCACGCTCTAAATCTACAAGCACATGGTGTTTGAGCCTTCAACTCAAACACTTAGTGTAATCAATATATTCCATCAAACTGCACTCACTAGTAGTAGTCACTACTGTCTAACCCCTGTTATCCCTTGGGTGGCCCGGCCCCTCTTCAACTACTTTGAACTGTTTTTCAAACGCTCTTAATTCCACCGGCTTCCTTCTTTCTGTTCTAATCAGAACGAATAACTTGTTAACAGGACATGGACATGTTGAATTATTTTTATTGAGACAGAATAGGATGTGCATAGAGCTAGATTATGGCTTTTTTTGTAGCTGAAAATGAATGAGAATTCAACGAAAAGACGTAGTCTGGGCCTCTAGAGGGAGGGGGAATTTAGATGTGGATTCAATTATCGAAGTGTATACGTACGAGCAATCATGTAAGTACAAGCCTGAAATTCAAATAAAGAATAGAGAAGCATCCGGATCATCTCATATTGAAAATAAAAATAAAAATGATACGGTAACTTGTATAATTATAATTATATAAAAATAGATTAATACTGATAAAGAAAGAAAGAGAAAAATATTAAAATAAATAATTATGAAATTATAATAGTTAATTTATCTTTGTATAGCTACGATTGTTCACATAACTATCGTGTAATTTATAATAGATAGTAAACATGGTAATTCAAATTGAAAATTAATAATTTAATATCAAAGCGACCAATTAAAAGTAAATATTTTGTCAATTAAAACTGAACAAAAATTACTGAGTAGTCAACATTTAATTAGAAAAATAAAAAAGGAAACAGAAAATAGAGAGTGAAGATTTCATTCCAGTCACACGAATAGTGTTCTATGGATTATGATTAGAGCCTGTGCAATAAGAATGCATTCACATAACACACCTATATATAATATACATGCTGCTGACACGCACGTGATATTAAATGATTGTTCGTGCATACAGGCTGATCCGTATTGTGTAAACATTAAAAATTAACATACATCTGCACAGAAGTGCGTTTTTATATGAGTGTGAGTGTCAATTCTGTGCGTTTTTATATGAGTGTGAGTGTCAATGGTAGGTAGAAGATTTACTGGTTTCAGTTCTTTGATGCAGTTGGAGAAAATTTTCATGTTATAAATATATTTTGTGTAGGGCCTATATCATTAACAAAATAAAAAAAATGTATTTCCGTCAATGATTTTTTTATATATACAAGAATTTCGAAATTAAATTCAAAATCACAATAATGAACTTTTTTTAATCAGACTACACATGTGGAAGGATCAAAATAAAAGTTCATAAAAATTTAAAGAAAACCAACTATAAATGATAAATTTTTTATAAAGTTAAAATAATATGTATATATGTACACGCAAGAATTGCAACCATATTGAGAAACAGAGCAACACATACATTAACCATGTTTAAGTCACAAATTACAAAATGATAGATTTATCAGCTGCTACCATATCAACGTTTGGGGGGACCGCTAATGTCTGACCAAGGGAGCCATGGCCCTACCATATTACAGAAATTGAGTCCCCATGTGAAGAAAGAGGCCAACCAGCTGGATATGTTCAGTGGGAAGCGTGGTGGGTCTCGTCTCTAATCTATTTTATTTTATTCCGTTTACTTGCTCCCTCTACCAATCGCCACCATCCAATGCCAATGCCAGTTCTAATGCTATAGACTATTTCCTACTGTTAATGTTATGTTACCACTCTATCCAATCGCCTCTCCCTAGTCTTGCTGTCTTTTCTTTTCAAAATTGCCGTCTTTTTTTTTTTTTTTTTTTCATTTCTCTTCAACAATTTTATATACTAATGATGATGAATTAAGAGTGGCCTTAACCTAGCTGAATTTATTGGCTTCCTACATAGTTCAAACAAATCACGCTATTTCTTTTCCTTCTTTTTTTTTTTTTCATGTATAAATTATTATATAGGGAAATTTTCAGATATTTGCGTCAAGGAATAAGCAAAAAGATAAACCTTAGAAAAGGGTTACGCAAAAATTTGTTGAATTACAAAAAAGATTAGTGTTTCTCTTGTTTATCTCTTGCAAGAAAAATTTTGGTGGATCGGGAGCATAGAACACGGTGTTTTCTTTTATTAAAAAAGAAATTTTTTTAGGACTTAAAAGAAAAATATTAAAAAAAGTATGGCAAAAAAAAGAAAAAAATTCATTTTTAATAAAAGGAAGCCGGTACATAAAAGTTTTTCTTCCTACGTATATAAAAGTACGTGAGATTTATGTTTTTTTTTCTATCTCTTCTCTTCGTATAGCCGCATATGATCTCTTCATATAGCCGCATATGATCTCATATACTTCTATGGGTGTAGAAAATAAATTTATTTACGTCAAAATAAAAAATATTAATTTTATTAAAAAACTAACTAATTTTCCATCCGGAGTAAATTCTCTTATATTAAAATTTAATGCTAATTAGATCATATCCATTTAATAAGTGTAAAAGGAGAAATAAATACAAATAACATAGAGATGATTCATTTTTAGGGTTTTATTAATCTCATGTTAAAGAAGATAGTTATCTCATGTCATAGAGACAGACTAGTGGGCTCCACCACTTGAAAAAAGAAAAGAAAAGAAAAGAAAAAGGTAGCACAGTTATCGAAAGGTGTGTAGGAGAAAAAACTTATCTCATATCTCATGAGAATAATTTTTCCCTTCATTTCTATTTGAGTATTTTCCATCATATGTAATGCAGTAGATAATGATTGCATGTGATAAAACGTCAACTCATAAGTTCATTAAAAATAATAATAATAATAATAAAAAGAAGTCTGTCTTTCGTATACAAAATTTCTTATATATCTCACATGTTAGAAGTGGAATTTTTTTCTATGAGCTGGTACTTCAATAGTTATTTATTGTCTCACCAACAAAATTTATTTATCCTAGTATATGCAAGCCTGCAAGGTATATAAAAAAATGTTACATGTACAATTAACATTTCTCCAAAATCAAACGATGGCAAATCTCTCTCTCTCTACACACATATACACATATATATATATATATATATATAAATAATGGGATTTATTATTCTTATGTCACATAAGGTAGAATTTATCTCCTACACACACAAATTCAAGATGGGTCCCACTTTATTTTTTTTTCTCCCCTCCTGAAAGTGGACCCCACCTGCACATATGAGTCTGTAGGAGATAATATTTATCTCCTACTACATGAGAAAACTATTACCCATAAATAATTATGTGAAAGCATAATGTTTAAGTAAAATAATTTTAACAATTCACGTTTAATTTTATGATGATTAATTTTTCTTACAAATGTTCACAACCGGCGGCAGTGCCACAGAAGCAAAAGTGGCATGGCTCTGTAAATTGTGAACGTGTGTGATAAGGACGGGTATCGTCAAAGCTTCCCTCTCATAACGGTGCATCCGGTTCCGCATCACGTGGCTTTGTGCGCTGTGTTATTCCTTTTTCTATTCACATGACTCCAGATGAATTGTTATACGTGTAGAAAATAAAATTATTTTTAGAAATATTAATCCCTTTATTTTATGGTTGTAAATTAAAAAAAAAAAAGTTTGGGGGTGAAATAGTTAAGGAGATCCCTTTTAATTTTATGGTGGGCCGTTGTGAAAAGGAGAGGGGTAATATGGGAAAGAGGTCATAAAAGAGTGAGAGCACGCAACCGTCTGGACAGGTACACTACGGTGAATGCAAAGGGAAAATGATAGTGGTTGTTGTCCTTACAGTTACCTCCAGCAGCATGGGTACGAGACAATCTTATTTCCACAACTACCCTTAGCTTTCTCTCTCCTACTCCAACTATAATTACTCTGTCCCCTGCTCCTGTAGTTACTGCACTACACTAACTCTGTGCTCCCAACACAATGAGAACGGTTGTGCGAGCCAATTGATCTTCCCTTCACTTCACACTGAGCTCAGCCACACACACACACACTCTCTCTGTCACTGTGAGAGTGTTTGTAATTCTAGAAGGTGGTGGTTAGCTTAACGATGGAAGCAGGAGAAGATTGTTGCGTGAAGGTTGCAGTCCATGTGCGACCGCTCATTAACGATGAGAAGGTTCTAGGCTGCAAAGATTGTGTAACCGTCGTTCCTGGGAAGCCTCAGGTGCATATACCCTCAACTATGTGATTGTGATTGTGATTGTGATTGAGAACTTCACTTGTCTGCTTTTTGAATGATTCACTCTTGCATTGTGTTTTCCTTCATTTTTTTTTTTGACTGGAGTATTGGATTGGAGAATCTAGGGGAGATCTGGATCATAGATTGCTTGCCTAATTAAAGATGATTCTGCTGAAACTACAGAATTAGGAATTGCTTTTATGATCTGTTGCTTACTTGATTGGGATATTTGACTTCCTTCTATTTTAGGTCATTGTGAACTTGAGAGCATGTATGGTGGAATGGCTTAGTTTCTGAAACGTTATTTTTTGGGGAAAGACGGGTTTTTGGTTTTGGTGGTTATGTATTTCGTGTTTTATTTTCAATATTGTGGGGAGGAGGGCATGTCGTATTCAGTTTTGCAATTTGGATTTTGACACGTAAGATCTTTAGCATATAAGTTACTTAAATGAGGTGTTTGGAACGCTTCAACTTTAGAATTAGCAATAATTTTTTTTTTTCTCATTTCAAATGAAATGGTTTATGAATCCTTGAGGTAACATTTACAAATCAGCAAAATTTGTATGCAAAAATGATTTGTAAATGAATGGAATCCTTAAACTCATCATTCGAAACAAGTTTCATACATGAACTTAGAACTCAGTTATCAATGAAATGAACAGTATGTGTGTGCGTGTTTTTGTTTTTGTTTTTTTTTTGGTTACGTTGGAGGTGCAAACGCCTTGATAGATAAGGGGGAACAGTGACCTAGTGCCAGTGGAGGATCAAACCTCTAACATCAACATTGCACTCAAGTCTAAAAGACCTGAGCTGGTGCCAATTGAGCTACAAGCTCGTTGGCTTAATGAATTTTTTTATTTTTTATTTTAGAGATTTCGAACGCACAGCCAATGACAAGTTGGTCTTAGTTAATGAAAGCAGCTCTTTGGTTTCTTTGTGCCATTTGGACTATGGCTCACTTGCTTTCCACATCAGTTCTGCCTTTCATGTTTTTTAGTTCCTAACTATATCAAAATTCCACTACTTTATTTGGTAAAAATATATGAGCTGATTTTTTTCATCATAATAGGTCAAAGTGATGAATATCTGTATATCCCTTCTATATCCAATTGAAAAAGGGTTACTAATTCCCTCGATTTCAAGGGAATTTAGTATTCAGTATATTTTTCATGTAAACTAATGCATGGATGGCAGTGACTTTATTTTGTGTTAAGTCTTTAGACACCTCGCTCTGCAATAGCTAGCCATAGTAGTATCCTTGAGTGGCTAAAACATCTGGGTGGAATCATATGCTGATTGTGACTATAATACAGGTACAAATTGGTGCCCATTCCTTTACATTTGATCATGTTTATGGGGGCACTGGTTCTCCCCCATCTGCCATGTTCGATGAATGTGTTGCTTCCCTTGTTGATGGTTTGTTCCAAGGATATAATGCTACTGTTCTGGCATATGGTCAGGTATAGTTACTCCAGAAGGAAACAGAAGTTTCATGCCACTTATTTTATTTCTCTTTGGCATGTGAAATTTTCGCTCCATTGCAGACAGGTTCTGGGAAAACATACACCATGGGCACTGGCTTTAAAGATGGTTGCCAAGCAGGAATAATACCCCAAGTTATGAGTGTCTTGTTTAACAAAATTGAGACCTTAAAGCATCAGATTGAATTTCAGTTGCATGTTTCCTTTATTGAGGTCTGTTGGTAACTTTGTTACAGTCTACAGTCATGGTTTCAGAAGTTTTATTGTGCTTTGATATCTGAAACAAATATATTTTGTATTAGTTAATTTGTTTAGATAAAGCATCTAACAACAACTTTTAACTGTTAAAAGATTCTTAAAGAAGAAGTAAGAGACTTGCTGGACCCATCCTCTATGAGCAAACCAGAAACTGCAAACGGACATGCAGGGAAAATGACTAGTCCTGGGAAACCGCCAATTCAAATTCGTGAGACATCAAATGGTGTTATTACCCTAGCAGGATCTACTGAAGTCAGTGTGACAACACTAAAAGAAATGGCTGCTTACCTAGAACAAGGATCATCGAGTAGAGCTACTGGGAGCACAAATATGAACAACCAATCCAGGTTGCTTATGCATTTTCCTTCTCTTCTTTTAACTGCATAAATTCATTCTTATTCATGAAATATTTTTCTATCTCATTTTTAGATTCATAAAGTATTTTTGGATAAATATGCTCGGAAAATATTATTAGAGCATGAGCTGTGTAATGTGACATTTTGATAATAAAGCAAAACCTAACAGAAGATATGGTGTATAAATTACTTTTTGGTTTTAAACTCTGCTGATGGTTCCACCTTTTAACAATGGGACTGAGCTTTTGGTTGTTTCTTTTAAAATCAATTCCATGTCAAATGTTTTGGATTTCTTGTTAGTTAAGGCAATGATTAATAGATGGATCTTTGGGCACTGCAAGAATGCTTGCAGTCAGCAGCACTTTCTAATGATTTTGTCAATGAATTTTCCAGAAATTTACTTGTTGGCATCAATTCAGGATTAAAAGTTGTGACACAAAATGCTGTTACTGTTTATTTTGCTGAAGTTCATTTCTGTTACTTATTCTTCGATTATATGTCCAACTAGTCGTTCACATGCCATCTTCACCATCACATTAGAGCAAATGCGGAAGCTCAATAGTCCTAGTGAGATCAGTTTAAATGATACCATGAATGAAGAGTATCTTTGTGCCAAGTTGCACTTAGTAGATCTTGCTGGATCAGAACGAGCTAAAAGAACAGGGTCTGATGGTCTGCGTTTTAAGGAAGGTTAGGTGGTGGCATTTTTCACTTTTATCTTCTAAACATTCTTTTGATCATTATGTATTCCCTAATATTTTTCTCTTTAAAACAGGAGTTCACATTAACAAAGGCCTTCTAGCACTCGGTAATGTGATTAGTGCCCTTGGTGACGAAAAGAAGAGAAAAGAAGGTGTTCATGTTCCTTATAGGGATAGTAAACTTACTAGGCTTTTGCAGGTTTGATATCTATATATGTAGCTTCCTTCCTGCAGCATAAACTCCTCTTCTATATTATGATGTTGAAAAATACTCCTTACTATATTATTTTTGGGGTGGGAGGGGTGTAACGCTGTTAAATAGACATATTTCCCCCCTGAAATCCCTAGCTTGTTTGATTGAATGGCCAAAAATACTAAAAATGTACAGAATCCAGTTATACATTTCATTTGTCTTTTTGACTTGGTCTTTAGCTCAAAATCTAGGAATTTAATGGAGACAAGAATTAGTGTGCTCTCCGTTTCTCATAACTCCAAATTTGTCAATGCCAAAGCTTACCTTTGTTGGATCTGGATCATACTGAACTGGAATTTATGATTTATCTTGATAACTACAATTGCCAAGAAGAAAAGAAGAAATGATTATTACTGAGAAGAAGGAAAAAATAAATAAATAGGAAACATGTATATGAAAGGTTTTGCATTAAATTTTTCTTTCTTTGATCTTTTTTAATGTAATTTTTCTATTTTTGTATTTATAGATAAAGTTGATTGATTTTGCAGGACTCACTTGGCGGTAACAGCAGAACTGTTATGATAGGTTGGTTGTTTTCCTTGTTTCTATCCCAATATCAATTCTATTTTTTTTCCTCCCATCATTGGCCTTCAAAAGATAATCTTTGCAAACATGTCTAGTCTTCATGGATCTCATGTTTAATAATCTGCTCTCTCTCTTTTTACTGTATGGTAATTTCTTTCTGCTCTTTAATATTCAAGTTCATCAAAACAGTTCTGTCTTTTTCTATGAACATAGTACCAGGGAGGCAAGAAATATTCAATTTGCATTCTCAAATATTTTTCCTCAAATATTCAAGAAATATTTTGATACAAGAATTGCCCTCACCCCACCCTCGCTAGTCGGGTTTTAATGGGGAATGATTTTTTTATGGGAATGATTTTTTAGAACATTTGAACTTCTTGCAACTTCTTTATCAGTTTATCCTGAATGATTGATGGCAAGTATTAAAATGCTGTATTACATGTTCTGGTTCCCTTCCCAACCTGTCAAGTTTCATCTTAGACAACCTGTTGTTGAATTTATAATTTTTCTTACATTAAAAAGATTTTTGTTCCAGCCTGCATAAGTCCTGCTGATATTAATGCTGAGGAAACCCTTAATACTTTGAAGTATGCAAATCGTGCGCGCAATATCCAAAATAAGCCTGTTGTAAGCATCTGCATAATTTTACATTCCCTTTCTTGATTTGCCAAAATATAGATAATTGGCTGCCTTATGATGGACATTGATGTTCATTTTTTTTTTATTCTTCACTAGGTCAATAGAGATCCCATGTCCAATGAAATGCTAAAGATGCGACAACAGCTAGAGTATTTGCAAGCAGAACTTTGTGCTCGTTCTGGTGGCTCTTCTGAGGAAGTTCAGGTAGTTGGTTTCTGTTTACTTAATCTTTGGCAATTTCTTCATTACTTTTAATATATTTCCTATAATAAAGTAGTAGTAACATTGAATGGACATGATTTATAGTCCACAGTTGGAGATCAACCAATGCTTGTCATGTTGGTTATTTAAAAGAAAAATATCCTAGCCTTCCTTGACTATACCTGGGCCTTTTTCAACAGATACTTCTAAATAATTTGATTTACATCAATTACATATATTGATATGGTTTTTGTATCATTAATATATAATCATTTTATAACTGATTATGTAGGTCCTCAAGGAACGAATTACTTGGCTTGAAGCAGCTAATGAGGATCTTTGTCGTGAACTTCATGAATACCGTAGTAGATGCTCTGTTGTAGAACAATGTGAAAAGGATGCTTATGTATGCCTCTGATTCTTCTATTGATAATCTTCTTTGACTGAATTTTTTATCAAATTTTCACTGCCTAGATATGTTCTCTCATCTCGTCTTGATATTTGCATCCAACTGCATGGAATGATTCCCATTAATTGTCATAGTCATGAGTGAAATTGAGTTTAGGATATTGCTTGCTAGGCTATACGTTTACATTTTAAAACTTCATTTTTCAGGATGGTAGCACATACAATGTAAAGACTGATGGGCTTAAGAGGGGCTTACCTATCACAGCCTCTGATTATCCAATGGGTGAAACAACAGGTAAGGCTCTTCTTTGGCATGGATTTAATAATCTGTTATTAATGCTTTCTCTATCACTTTACATGCTACTTCTCAAATTTATTTAAGTGTGGTTAATAAAACTTCAATGCCTCACGGATACAATTGCCAATTTTAGCAGGGGATTCAAGGGAAATTGAAGAAGTAGCAAAAGAGTGGGAGCACACACTTCTGCAAAATACTATGGATAGAGAGTTACATGAATTGAATAAACGCTTGGAGCAGAAAGAGGTTGTTATAGTGCATATGTATAATTAAACACATATCCATGACGTAATATGCATCAACCAATAACACATTTAAATCAACAGAATCATGGGTAACTTCTGTTCTATAATTTGATTAACCTTACTGTGAGAAATTTATGTTTCTAAAGGTTGATATTGTTTTCCGCTTTGGCTTAGAAAATGATTATGTTGTGCTTGAGTTTTATTACTCTATAGAGTCTAAAATAAGGACATGGTTATTAAGATTGATCTTCTTCTAAAAATAATTAAATTATTCATCTTCATCATTAACAAAAAGCCAAAATCAAATAATTAATCCTGAAAGCAGCATTGAGTGGTTTTCTCCCAGTTTTATTGAAGGATTGGAAAGCATTATGAATAGACTCTTTAAGAAGTGCATTCCATATTTTCTTCTCTCTTATTTTATTAATGTACATATTGGGATTAATTTCCGTACAGTCTGAGATGAAGCTTTTTGGAGCAACTGATGCTGAAGCACTCAAGCATCACTTTGGGAGGAAAATAATGGAACTGGAGGATGAGAAGAGAGCTGTGCAGGTTCAATACAAGTTCTGCAAAGTAATTTTGCTCCTACAGAAAATTTATATTCATAAATGCACCTGATTTATGAATGCAGCGAGAGAGGGATCATCTTTTGGCTGAAGTTGAAAATCTTGCTGCCAATTCTGATGGACAAACACAGAAATCAGAGGATATCCATGCCCAAAAATTGAAAGCACTTGAAGTCCAGGTGAGAAGGTTTTTTTATTTCAATTTACTCTTCCTTTTATAAGATTTGAATTGGAACAATTCTAAATTGCTAAAATCTCTTTCAACATATATAAATGCTAGATTCTGGATCTGAAGAAGAAACAGGAGAACCAGGTTCAGCTTCTGAAGCAAAAGCAAAAAAGTGATGAAGCAGCAAAGCGACTGCAAGATGAAATACAATCTATAAAGGCCCAAAAGGTTGATTGTTGTACTTTTTCATTTCTGTAGTTGAGACCTCTTAATATACTCTCTCTCTATTATAAATTAAATAACATTGCAGGTTCAATTGCAACAAAGGATAAAACAAGAGGCAGAACAGTTTCGCCAGTGGAAGGCTTCCAGAGAGAAAGAGCTGCTGCAAGTATGTCAAGATATCTCTTTTTACATTATTTTTATTTAATTTGTGCATGATACTCCTCAGCTTTATCTCAAGGTAATGAAAGTTCACCAATTAATGTTCTTCCCAAAATGAAACAATTGCTTCATTTTCAGTTGAATGTTTCTCTATAAAAATGTAAACATGAATTAGTACCTGATTTATAGTTTGAGTCCAAATGGAATGTGCTGCTCCAAAGCTTTCAAATAACTCAAATTCAAGAGGTAGTATTAGAGTTCGGCCAGTGTGATAGTTGATCATGACCATAGTTGTTAAAATCTTATTTGCGACTTGAATCTCACAATTCGATATGATTTGCAAGCCAATGATCTGTATCATGTGATGAATCGGAGTTGACTTTGAATTGTGCGATATATGTATAAATCGATGCAATTCTGTATCACTTAAACAAATCGCATAATTCAATGATTTGATAATTTTTTTCTTTTTTGCTTTGCTTCCATCAATTTTCATAAAAGAAATTGAAAAGTCAAATAAGCTTAAATTGTTAAATGAAAACGAACTAAAAGAGCGCTATGAGTGCACCCTATTTAATTATTTCATTGCCCTGTTTCATTCCCAGTTTAAAATTATTACATTGAGCATTCCACAACATTTATATGATATACTTAAAGCTATTTTTCATTGTGTCCTGAATCTTACAATTCAATGTGCTCTATGACTTATATTAACTATGTTTGCAAAACAGTTAAGGAAGGAAGGAAGAAGAAATGAGTTTGAAAGGCATAAGCTGCAAGCTTTAAATCAGCGCCAGAAAATGGTGAGTATTTGCTAAGTTGTTGGACGGAAGCCTTGTTTTGCTTAATAATCTTGTCTTGTATGCTTTTCATAATAAATCTCTCAAGTCATATGTGATTAAACTTTTGCTGATATCATCGGCAAATTTGATAGATTGTATGTCTATTACTCTTAGATTTCCATTTAACATATCATTCTATCCATTATTTAAGGATGTCCAATTTTTCAGCAATAGTTACTACTCTAATCCACAGGAGTATCTTTTGTGTATATAAGCTTCTAACTTATATTAGGGATAAATATTATGACTGAGGAAATTGTGGTAGCACTGCTTTTTTGCCTGCTCAAAGGCTTTTAATTTTGGCAGGCCCCGGGCAAAACATGTGCCAAAGGGTGAGGGGGAACACTTTTTGTGTTGTTGTTTTTATGACTGAAAGACAAACATTGAGATATGATAGAACATGCTTTTGTTAAGACATATAATTGAAAATAAATACATGTGACTTTACCTTATAGCTTAAACTTTTGGGATAGTTGGTTGCTTGATATGGTATCAGAGCCTCTGTGTCCAAGTGGTTTAGAGTTTAATCCTTGTCACCCCTATTCTTCTAATAAACTTCTAATAAATAGCACATGTAGGTGAGTCTATGCATTGTCCTCCTTTCAAACTCAATAAACTCTTGTGTGAAGGGATGTGTTAGAAATATAATATTCTATATAAAATCATTCATCTGCTTTCATCTAACAGCATAAGCTATCGAGTTGAATTGGGTCTTGACAGCTTTTTTATTTTATTTTCCAGGTTTTTAATGAAATAAGTGTTATAAAAACTAAAGGAACATTTCTTCTTATGGATTGAAATCTACATAGGAATGGTATGACTTTAGAAGTCTGTACTGTATAATATGGTTCAATTAGTGGTGGCCAAACTGGGTGAGGTATCCAAATTGCTGCTGCATGGTGTTGGTGCAGTCAATTTGAGCAATGGTGCATTGTCAATTTAAGCACCAGTACATAGCCATGTGCAAAATATTAATGAAGATAGAATACAT
Organism: Gastrolobium bilobum; assembly: GCF_033153095.1. Classification (NCBI taxonomy): domain Eukaryota; kingdom Viridiplantae; phylum Streptophyta; class Magnoliopsida; order Fabales; family Fabaceae; genus Gastrolobium; species Gastrolobium bilobum. The sequence goes on along the minus strand of NW_026895213.1, from coordinate 115,451 downwards.
GTTTTATACCTTCATTATCCAGACATCCTTTTAGAGATTAATATTCTCACAAGCATAGTATTCACAAATAAATCTTTTACTGAAAGCTAAATAAAACATTGTTTTATGATGGGATTTTAAAAAATCAAATCAGAATGACTTGTTGTATGTAGATCTGTTTTCTGCTTTATCTACACAACATGTATATTTCTTACTCTGGAAAAAATTGAAAGGTTCTTTAACCAAAAAAAATATATAAGTGAAAGGTTTAGAGAAACACCAACCATCAATTTTATTCTTGACTTATGTGGTTTTCATGACTGATACTTGTCATAATAAATTATTATATTTACTAACTGAATATTTCGTTCAGGTCCTTCAGAGAAAGACTGAAGAAGCTGCAATGGCCACCAAGAGGTTAAAAGAGTTGTTAGAAGCTCGTAAATCTTCAAACCGAGATACTTCAGGTATGATTTTGTTACAGACCTCTACTCGGATTAAGAAACTATTAACAGTAACAGGGACTTTTTGGCCTGAATAACATCATATATTGAGCAAAAGACAACTACAAAGACACTGAACAAGACAACTTACAGAGACAATTTGCAGAAAATAAAGAAATTACAATGAACAATGAACTGGGAATAACAAAATAAAAAAAATAAAGGATAATGTGAGACAACTTTAGAGGTCACACTCTCTCCTAATCCCGAAAGGGCCCGTTCAATACTTAGATTCCAGAATGCCTTTCCATGTTTCCTTCCCCTCCCATATAACTAACTCTCAGACACTACCATGCGTTCCATTCTGTTAAGGGGTAATATTGGGACCCCTGGCAGTGACGTGGCCACAAATGAATTACTCAGTTGAGCCATTTGGGCTTGAGTCCCTTGGGCTTGAGCTGGAGTCTCTTGGACTTGAGTCTCTTGAGTCCATACCTTCCTGTTATTGTCCCTCTTGTATTTCTTGATCTGAATTGTATCAGATTTGTTTTTATTGGATAACAATGTTTAAGTTTTTTAGGATACTGAGACAGAGTCTTGTATGAGGCATTGGAAAATCAGGTTATAGTTTATTTATTAGATCATTTGAAAGTTAGGTTCTTTTAAAATGCCTTAAGCAGAGGGGAAACAATCTTTTTAGTGAATAACAGGGGGGGTGTGGGGGCATGAACTGTTCTCTTTTATTTAATATTCTAATTCTATTTCATCTTCCAGTTACAATGAATGGAAGTGGAACAAATGGACAGGTAACGAACCTTCCTTCCTCTTCTTGAATTTGCTTTGATTATCCATGCTATCTTAAATAAGTTTTTTGGTTGATTCTTTAGAGCAATGAGAAATCCTTCCAACGGTGGCTTGATCACGAGCTAGAAGTCATGGTAAAAGAGCATGAAGTTCGTTTTGAGTATGAGAAGCAGAGTCAAGTGTATGTAACATATGTTACTAAATCATTTTTCTTACTGATTAATCTGTATTGTAGTCTTTTAATATTGTGATCCAATCTTCAGGCGAGCTGCTATTGCAGAGGAGTTAGCCATGCTGAAGCAAGTAAATGAGTTTGCTGCCAAGGGTCTCAGTCCTCCAAGAGAAAAGAATGGATTTGCTAGGTGTGTTTTTTTTTTTTTTTAAAATAATTATAATTAAACTTGCTACTGCCTACCTCTTTACTTTTGAAAGATTGGCTCTTTCAAATAATAACATAGAATATAAAAGGAAAAAATTTCTTTCTTCCTGTTTGCTTTTAACACTTGCCATACTTCTTAGAGCATCCTCCATGTCACAAAATGCAAGAATGGCCAGAATAGCTTCACTTGAGAACATGCTGAGCATATCGTCTAGTTCACTTGTGGCAATGGCTTCTCAACTTTCTGAGGCAGAAGAACGAGAACGGGCTTTCACTAACCGTGGACGCTGGAACCAGTTGCGCTCAATGGGAGAAGCCAAGAATTTGCTTCAATATATGTTCAATTCTATTGCAGATGCTAGGTGCTTTTCTTAACCTAAACTTTTTTAATCTTTTCTTTTGATCTTTTCCCAAACCGAGAGAGAGAGAGAGAGAGAGAGAGAGAGAGAGAGAGAGAGAGAGAGAGAGAGAGAGAGAGAGAGAGAGAGAGAGAGAGAGAGATGTGCATTATTCTGAGTGGCCAAATTTTACATGCTTTTAATCTGCATGCATATATGATCCTATTCAACCAACACTTTTTTATTTTATTAAAATTATAGGAAATTCAGTAATTCATGCAAAACATTAGAACAATACTTTGTCATATTTTATCCACTTGTTTAATTAATGAAATAAGGAAGTAAAGATAAAGAAAGGAAGGACCCCAAGATGCCCATGTATATGAAAGTACTTTTATGGATTTACCATTTACTTAGTTTGGTCTTGGATAGATTTGACTTTGTTATCTTGCTAATTCAATGATTCTGTTACATATAATATTTACGTGATGGAAAGGAAAAGGTGTCATTTAGGGCTTAAAAGTTTCCCTTCATACCTGGTACCTTGTTGCTGGTTTGAACTCCATTAACAGGATGATTGGTTGCAAGAACCTGGTCATCAATAAACTAGGAGGAAAAGAATTACTTCCAATTCTTGATATTTTTGAGTAGTCATTTTTCCTTCCTGCTGAAGGTCAGAATATTTAGCTCTTGAGGTGTGATTTATTTTCTTGGCCATTTCAAAATGACTGGAATGTATGACTATTAGTCATGTTAAAATATTATATACACTCATTTGTGTTTTTATTGAGTGGTTTATATTGGCATGCTTGTATATACTGTTGAAATCTGAAGTATAAGACATTGACTACAGGTTCCAGCTGTGGGAAAAGGACATGGAGATCAGGGAAATGAAAGATCAAATCAAAGAACTTGTAGGTCTATTACGGCAAAGTGAGATTAAGAGAAAGGAAGTGGAGAAGGAACTAAAAGTGAGAGAGCAAGCTGTTGCAACCACATTGGCTACACCAGCTTCTGTAAGATCTTGTCTGCTTAAGATTCAAACAAAACTAAGAATTTGAAAACAAATAATTGTAGTGCTGTCTGCCAAAGAGTCGGATTTTCCGTATTATAAAGTTGAAGAAAAAAATTAGGTTTGTGAACAGAATAAGTTAACATAGCACCTATGGTGGTAGGGCATCATGCATAAAAGCTCATCACACATCTTGATGGCCATGTTTTCTTTGAACATAAACTCTACGTACTCCCAGACCAAGTAGACCAAACTTGAAGCTCTAGTTGAATAATCATCCACTAACAAATAATTAAAACCCAAATGTCTGCTCAAATCTGTAAGACTTGGATGCGATGTTACAAGGCAAGTGCTTGCACCTCTGGTGTGACAAAAACACACTAAACAAATGCTCGAAAAAACTGGATGCAAAGCCCACAAGATTAAATGCCTCATAGACATGACTATATTTGGCAGAGAATGTAGAAAACAGAGAGTGAAAATGGAGTGGAATAGAAAGGTTATGATTTTCACTCCTTGGTGCTTGATAATAGATGCAAAGTGGGTTGAAAGTCTTTCTTCTCATTTTCGTGCCATGCGAGGAGAGACCCAATTTATGGATACATAATTAAAATGGGTTGCCATCTCTCTGTTAACCAAGTTCTTCTCTTTTCCAACCGCTTCAGGTATTTGTACCAAACAACTCTAAAGTAATTTTCCTTCCAAATTGTCTGCCTCCCTTTTCGTTCTATTCATTTTCCGCTCAACCAAGCACACCCCGAGTACTTCACTAATAAGTGCGAAGTCGCTAACAAAATTATTAAAATACCCCAAAAATGAAAGTAAAAAATCTATGATAAGTAGAACCCAGTAATAGCTTACATATAACTTACTAATCCTAATTAGCTCTGTAAAGAACCAATGCTAATCAGGAGCTTACCCAAAAATGAATTGGTTCTTTACATGATATCAGAGTCGGATTGTGTTCGAACTAGCTAGGTGTTTGGCTAGAGGCGGGTTGAGTATTTTGGGTCTGGGTACTCGATTAAGGGGAAGTATACCAATATTGGGTTTCATACTTGAGGAAAAGATTGTTGGGATATTCAAGTGTGATGAGTCCCACATTGGTTGGTAATGGGCCAAGTGAAGTGAATATAAGTAGATGGACTCATTAACCCAATGTCTTAAGATTTTGGGTTGAGATGTGGTGTCGGATCCACTTGGTGTATTTGATCCACTTAGCCCATTGGTGGTGGTCCCCCGCCACGGGCTTCCCTTGGATCCGCCTGACAGTGGTACCAAAACATCGTGTCTCGGATTCGATCCTCACCGCCCTCCACTTTCTTTCTAGTGGAATTTTTTTCTTAGCACAGGTAGATGGGCCTGTGCACTATCCACACTTCAAACCTAATGGGCTGGGTTCGATTCTCACCCTCCAAAATCAGCCTCACCCAACAGCTTAGGCTTTTGGGTTGAATTGGTTTTTTACAAGCTTCATAATAAAAATTAACCAAAATAATGAGATTCTTTTATCTTTAAATTTAAGCTTTGTTGAATCTACTGCCACCTGCATCCGAGATAATATGTAGCTTGAATATAAACTTTTTTGAATCTGAAGGTTTTGCCTATCTTGCACAATTATTTTCCACTACTTGGTTATGGCAAATTACAATTAGATTACCATTATTTACAATATAAAGAAATTATGATTCTGAGATTTTTGTATAGCCTTATAATGACTATCTCCTTCAGTTGGGATTATGTCTTTTGTTGCCTTCGTTTTCCTTGTAGCTGATATTTTATGATTGTTGTTGGGACAAGCTTTTGGTCGGATATGTTTTACTTTTGTGAATTATAGTAATTGTGATCAACATATGGCTTTTATTGTCAGTATTTAATTTATCATCACTTGATGTCAACAGGGAAACTCTCCAAATTCATTGAAACACTGCGCTGAAGACATCAAGGAACCTTTATCTCCAGAGTCTGTGCCAGTACAGAAACAGCTTAAATATACACCAGGCATTGCTAATGGCCAATTGAGGGAATCAGCAGCATTTATAGATCAGAGTAGAAGGGTGATTTATTCTCCATTTATGTTAAATTGTTATATGTCTTTTCATTGGGCTAAATATCTTATATTTGCTGTCAATGCAGATGGTACCCATTGGGCAACTGTCAATGAAAAAGTTAGCAATTGTAGGACAAGCCTCTGGCAAGCTATGGAGGTGGAAAAGAAGCCACCATCAGTGGCTACTACAATTCAAATGGAAGTGGCAGAAGCCATGGAAACTTTCTGAATGGATTCGACACAGTGATGAGACAGTCATGAGAGCAAGGCCACGTTCACAGGCTCTGCCAAATAGCATGTGAATCTGATCGTTTTTGTGATCAGTCATTTGCTGCTGCTCATTACCTACAAGAATGATCCTAGACACAAAGCATTGGAAAGAATTGAAAACTAAGTGCAGGTATTAACATCTTTTACACACACAACCCCCCCCCCCCCCCCTCCCTCTCTTCCCCTTTAATTTTGATTTATGTCTTCTAATTCTATGATAATTATTAATTATGTAATACTCGGTTATAACTATCCAAAAACTTTCCTAGTTTCTTTTATAGAATAAGATGCATTGATCTGACATTCCTTGTTTCTTGCTGCAGTGTTATATAAATGGTTGCTGACATTATACATGTAACCCCAACAAGTTTTGGTTAATGCTGCCCGAATCTTGGAAATGTTTATGTAGTTACTGCATATGGAACATCTTGTGAGGTGTGTTGAAATGCTGCCGACAGCTACCCAAATAATTAAGCATAGGAGATAGTTGCTTGCTTGAAGGCATTGGTAAAGATCTTTCCAGACAAATTATCTTGGAAGTTTTATGTTCATACCAACACTAGAAGAAGAAAAAAAAGGAAATGTTTTCGTGTGAAGTCTTGGAAATGTGTATTGAGGGTCTTCTATTCCTTACTGTTAGCTTCTATGGTCTTAGTGTGTTTGAGTCAACCATGGATTTTTGTTGACAGAAATCCTGTAGCATTCCTCTGTCACATAGCAACAGAAGGAAATTCTTCTGTATTATTTTTTTTCAAGGGTTTGTGTGTAAAGAACATTAGTTATATTGAAAGGGAGCATAGTCTACCCATACAGATTTTGTAATAAGTGGATGGTGATAAACGACATCTTAGTGATTTGCACTTGTAAATTAGATTTTCGTTTTTATTTTTTTTAACTTTTCTTGATTTACGGTTCCCATCTCCTACAGGCCATAACCAAACCCAATGAAATCTGAACCTAAAGTAATCAATGTTTAACATTACATATATCGTCAACATTGTATTCTTTATTGTACATAATCGTACGGGCAGACCAATGTTCCTCCCTCCCTAAATTTAATTTTTTTTAATTATTTTATATATAAAATAATTTTTTTAATAATAATAAATTATTAGTATTAATAATTAGTCACTCCTTCAAAAATATTTATAATAATTAATATCTTTTATTAGTCTTAACAATATTTAAGATTTTAAAATTTTATTTCCGTCACTTATTATAAAAAAAAAAAATACTGGGTACTCACTGTGTATATAGGTGTATTATTTAATTTTCTAAGTTCATCGTGGGCAAAGCCCAAGCTAACATAACTTGCAGGAGGGAAATTGAATGTTTTGGGCCCTTAAAGCAAATCAGGCAAACAATACAGCTTCTTGACCATGGGTATACATTGTACGTCTAAATATTTTGGCCACATACAAGGGAGTTCGCAAAATCTCCGGCAATTTTTCATATCAAATTACTTTCCAATGGAGCATGAGACATTGGAATGAAGTCAATTTTGAGTTGTGAGGGAGGCCTTCTTTTTGGCATTATTTATGTGCGCAAGCTGGATGATAAATACTCTGGCAAACTTCAAAGCTTTAGTATTTTATACTCTCTTTTTTTTTTTTTAATTTCATTTCTCCCTCGGTTCATCGGAATTGATAGAGGTGGTGGTTCTCCCTTTCATGCTACCAATTGCCAACATTGCACAAGAAAATTCAAGGGGGAATCAGATGACTGAAGTTCATATATACTACAGCAAAGGAAACAATTCTGGAAACAATTCTGCCCTTATTGGACCCTCTAGGAGATTTATATGTTGCCTGGAAGTATGAAGTAGTTAAACTCTCTTAATAATATAAGAGAGAACGCTTGAATGAAAAATGAGCATAAAGAAAACCAAAAACAAATAAAGGAAAGAATATGACTAGCTGATAACAGCTATATCATTGTTTTCAGTAAGATAGAATTGCCATCTAAATGTATGTATACATGCCTAAAGTTCATTATTGTTACATGAAAATCCGCAGAAAGAGTAAACACGATGGGATAATAAAGTACTCTTGGCTCAAATAGTAACACTAGAGTCAACATGGACCAACATACATCCAGTATTTACCGGCATTTCTGTATTGGTAACTAAATCACTATGACCATAGCATGACTTTTCCAAAGACCAAGGTATAAGGCAATCAGAACTCAAGTTCCATCAGTCCATCTTGACAATGCATATAAAAACATGGCATCACATAGCAGATGTCTAACCCTATACCAAAGCATTGGGATTAACAACACCAGTATGCATAGTGCTCATCTTTGCGATTGTTACTAACAAGGCCCCCACACTTCAAACAGATGAAGCTGCTTCCATCTGCAACTGCATCCAATACTACTTGCATCCTGCCTGTTTCTGCCAGTATGGAAGTCCCATGAGCGCTTGGGGTAATTGATGGGCTGGCAATGTTATTTGCAGAAGGTTCAATCATTACAGGCTGAGCTTCAGCAATGGCACACTCAGCAAACAAAGAAGCCAGCTGATCAACCTCAGCATTCTCTTGTAGTCTACTTCTATACAGCTCACGAGCACGATGTAAGGACTGAAAGACAGCTTCATCCCCACCTTTATTCTTCATTGCTGTGACCACCTGTTTCAATTATAGGTAAAATATTGACCACCCAAAAGACTTGTACATTTACGGAATGTTTGGTTTATTTCATTTTCAGTTGATATATTTCATTACTAATTATAAGAAAAACATCCTTGTTTTCATTTTGTTTCATGTTCTCTGAATTTTGTGAGGGAAATGATGAAAACAAGATTTTATTATTTTCAGTACTTCCTTTAGTAAACTAAGTGAAATTTTTGTAATTGTTATTCAAAACATATCAATTAAAAATGAAATCAGATAACAACTAAAAACCCTCTTAGCTTTAGCCTATGTTTTCTCATTTGACAATTATATTGCACTTTCTACAAACATATTTTATGTTTCACACATCACAACAGATAATATCCTCCACGGAAAGCTTGAATAGATGATTCCACATCACTTTTTATTATCTAGGTTCTAAAGACATCAAAACCAAAGATAAAACTGTCACATGTCTCCAAGCCGTTCAAAGCATTGGAGTATTAGACCATGTTTATCTGACAGTGATTCCCTGAAAATATAACCTCTTAAAATGTAAAACTACACAAACCTTCTATCAAGGGCCAGTTTTTGAATGAACACACTAAACATGTAACAAGAGCTTCATTTTGACAACGCGAGCAATGGCTTTTACTTTTCTTTTAAAAAAGTATGAACTTGTTTATGCACAATGTGCCTGACAGATCATGTAAATGTGTATTTAGGTAATGCTATCTTGGTAGTTTAGGATATGTTCAGGAATTGGGAGAGGTAAGGAGAGAAAGGAATTAAAAGAAAATGATGGGGAAGGGAAGGGGAAAAGAGGGGGGGTTAATTAATAAGTTTTCTCCTCTTAGTCCTGCAAATTGGGGGAACTTTAGAATGTTCACAAAACTTAATAAGGGAGGGTTTTGGGGGTTGCATGATAATCTCCCATTTTCCTCATCTTAAAACTTCCCAAAAAAGGGTAAAGTTTACTTAAAACATTCCCTTCCCAAATCCCCCACACCCTGAGTTTTTCCATTCCTACATGTAGCTGCACATGCAGAAGGCCAGATGCATGAGTAGCATATATTAGTGCATGTTTGGTTTTGATTGATTTCAAAGAAAAAAGCACTTTTTCTTTACAAAAGCTCTATCTGTGAGATTTTTTATTATCTGTTTGGAATCCAAAGTAAGCAAATTCAAACACATAATGTGCAACTGATCAGTTAAGCAAAGAAGCCAGCTATTGCTTCACCCCGAGGCAAAGCTTTTAAGGGAGTTTGGCACACAAGGGAGACATCCCAGTATCAAACTTCAAGAAGAATCAAAACCCCAAATGTTTGATGTAGCAAATAAACAAACTAACAAATAAAAATCATTTAATTTGACTCAGTATGCTAAAATTTGCACAAAACTGACACTGTATACTGCAAATTACATAAGTGAGTTCAAATTAGCATGGGAATTGTCCCTAATCTTTCTTAAATTCATTCATTTGGCAACTTATGAGTCATTCATCCCATAACATCAAACAGAAATTTTGTATGCAAATTAGCAATTGAAAAGCAGAGAAAAAGAAATAAATAATAGAAATCATAAAGATTACAGCTTGGAGGGCCTGAGAAGGTTTTCCTTGATTGATGAGTTGTCGAGCCAATGTGAGTAAATCACGGACAACATCATTCTGGCCCGAGCTTGACACCTGCGATGCCTCCGCCTCCCTCATCTCAGCATCCATCTTTTTGTTGTCGTATGATGTTTTATTCTTTTCTTTCTTCTGTCTCCTAAACTTTTATCACTTCGATTTCCAAGTAATAATATTAATCAAATCAATTCAAAGGGTTGGGCTTTGAGGATTTTTAACTTAAGATTCTGAATAGGATTGATGAAAAGAAATAAGTGAATTATAAATAGAGTATACAAATGCAGATATTATAATTCTAGCACATTCTGCTGCTGGTTATGTCCATTTCTCATATACCAACAAACAAGCATATGATACCCTTGGGTTAAGCCCACAAATTGATCCACTTACAACTCTCATGGCATGGTCATGACTCATGTCCATTTAAATAGTATGATAAATGAAAATTAAATTAATTTTTTATATACAATAAATAAATAAATAAATATAAATATTATTGAATATTTCTTTGTTAAGTTTTTTTTTTGGTAATAAAAATTCAATATAATTTATTAATTTTTAAATTTTGACTTAATTTTTTTCTTTTGATTCAATTAATAAGATTTTAAATATCCTTAAAACATGGTTGAGAAATTTTTAGATTTTTTTTTTCCTAAAAATGTTCTCTTTCAAATTTTCTTAAAGAACTAAAATAATAATTTATTTTTAATTTTACTTTAATATACAACGAGTAAATATACATATATGTTAAATAAAAATTATTCATTATAGGTGTGAACCTATTTATAGTTTGATAAATAGAAGTTGATTTCATTGGTGATCAATATAAAAAGAAGATTTCATTTTTTTATTTTATTTTTTAAATTTTTACACAAATATAATAGAAAATACTACAATAATTAGATAAATAATAGTGCACCATGATCCATCCAATGTGTTGGGAACTCAGTTCCTTAAGATCAGCTCAGGGGCTTTTTGCGGAAGTCAGTCAGCAAGATCCTGATATCGGATCTCGGCAATACCTCGGCCTGAACTTTACCAGGTCGGGCAGCACAGCGAAAAATCAAAAACACAAATAGGAGAGAAAGAGAAGGAGAGAGAGAGAGAGAACACAAGCAGTTTTAACGTGGGAAAACCTTCTTCAATGAAGAAGTAAAAACTCACGGGACCTAGTCCAGATCAAAAATCCACTATGAAAATAATGGTTACAAAGAATCAAATACACCAATGTGGTGGTTAACTCAACCTCTCCAACAATGGTGATAATCAAACAACCCTAGAGATGTTTCACTCAAACTCTCTCTAGAGATCTCTCAAATACAAAGCATAAAGCTTTGCTCAAACCTCTCAAATAATTTTCTCTCAAATTTCTCTCTCTCAACCTCTTAACCTCTGACCTAGCCTCCACCCTCAACTAATGAATATATAGAGGATGTGGAATTTAGGGTTTAGGATTTTTAGGAAACCCCTCAATGGGCTTGGGCTTAGCATTGAAGGAGGAAGCCCAACAAATCTCCCCGCCGACTTCAATGCGTCGTCTTCAGCATCAACCCGGCTCCTTCACAACAGTCTTCAAATTTCCTTGCTGGAACAAGCTTTGTCATCATGTCACACCAATTTTGGTCAGTGTGCACCTTGACGAGTTCGAGCTCTCCACCTTCCACCACATCCCGGATCCAGTGATACCTCACATCAATGTGCTTAGTGCGGGAGTGATAGGTCAAATTCTTCGCAAGATGGATTGCGCTTTGATTGTCACAACCCAGCTCGTACTTGTCTTGATCATGACCGAGTTCCATGAGGAACTTCTTCATCCACAACATCTCTTTGCTTGCCTCAATCGCGGCAATGTACTCAGCCTCAGTTGTCGATAGTGCAACACACTTCTGAAGTCTTGATTGCCATGAGACAGCTCATCCGACAAATCTCATCATGTATCCCGTCGTCGATTTCCTCGAGTCGGAATCTCCCCCTAAATCAGAATCCGAGTAGCCTTGCAACTCGGCTTTTCCTTCTCCAAATTGGAGGCATAAATTAGTCGTACCTCGGAGGTACTTAAAGATCCACTTCACTGCTTCCCAATGTTCTTTGTCGGGGTTTGGCAGATACCGGCTTACCATTCCAACAGCATACGCCAAGTCGAGTCTAGTGCAAACCATTGCATACATCAAGCTTCCGACGGCGGATTGGTACGGGATCTTCATCATCTCGTCTTTTTCTTCATCAGATCTCGGACATTGCTTCTGGTTCAGCTTTATGTGTTCGGCAAGGGGGGTGCTCATTGTTTTAGCTTTGTCCATGCTGAATCTCTTCAGAATCTTCTCAATATACTTCTCTTGACTCAGCCACAGTAGCTTCTTTTGTCTATCTCGGATAATCTTGATTCCGAGAATCTGCTTTGCAGGGCCGAGGTCCTTCATTGCGAAGGATGAGCTCAACGCCTTTTTTAGGACGGCTATCCTCGATTTGTCTTTCCGTACAATAAGCATGTCGTCAACATATACCAACAAGATCACAAAAATCTCCGGCCTCATACCTCTTCACAAATACGCAGTGGTCGGCTTCTGTCTTCTTAAACTTATGATCAGTCATGAATGATTCAAAGTTCTTGTACCACTGCCGAGGTGCTTGCTTCAAGCCATAGAGGCTCTTCTTCAATCGACATACCAACTTTTCTTGGTTTGGAGCTCGGAACCCTTCAGGTTGCTCCATATAAATTTCTTCTTCTAAGTCACCGTGAAGAAATATCTTCTTCACGTCCATTTGTTCTACCTCGAGGTCCATCGAAGCTGCCATAGCTAACACGGTTCGGACCGAGGTCATTTTCACTACAGGAGAAAAAATCTCCTCAAAATCTACTCATTTCTTCTGATTGCAGCCTTTCACTACAATTCGGGCTTTGTATCTCGGCTTCTGTCCGTTCTCTTCATTCTTAATCTTGTAGACCCATTTGTTTTTCAGAGCTCGTCTTCCTTCAGGCAACTCGGTCAGCTCATAAGTCCGATTCTCGTGCAGAGACTTCATCTCGTCTTGCATTGCCTTTTTCCATACTTCTTTCTCTGAGCTCGTTACAGTCTCGTCATAACTTTGAGGCTCACCGTCTTCAGCTACAACGGTGTATTCATAAGATGGGTATCTTGTAGAGGGTCTTCTTTCTCGAGTTGGATATCTCAGCTGTTCTTCAGCTTGAGAACCCGGTTCATCATTCTCATCCCGGATCTCATCATCAACTCGGACCTCAGTGTCTTGATTATCTTCAGCTTGTTGCTGATCATCATTTTCTTCATTTTCTGGATTTTCTGGATTCTCTTCCCCTGCTTCAGCTCGGACATGAGGGATGGGTTCTTCATGTCTGATAGTAACCCAGACTTTAGGCTTCGAAATGTCATGAATGTTCTCATCTTCATGAAAGATCACATCTCGGCTTCTCACTATCTTCTTATTGATTGGATCCCAAAGTCGGAACCCGAACTCACATCTCGGCGAACCAAGATAGATGCATTCTTTTGTCTTCACATCAAGTTTTGCCCTTTCATCTTTAGAGACATGCACGAAAGCTCGACATCCAAATACCTTCAGTTGATTATAGGCCGCTTTCTGACCTGTCCAAACTTCTTCTGGAATTTCTCCTTCAAGTGGCCGTGATGGTGAGAGATTGATCAAGTCAACAGCAGTTCTGACGGCTTCTCCCCAGAATGATTTCAGCAATCCGGCATTGGATAACATGCTTCGTACCTTCTCTTCAATAGTTCGGTTCATCCTCTCAGCTAGTCCATTCAATTGTGGAGTCTTGGGGGCATCTTCTCAAGTCAGATCCCGACCGCTTTGCAATATGCATCAAAAGGGCCGCAATACTCACCACCATTATCAGATCGGACCACCTTCAATTTCTTGCCAGTCTCCCTTTCAACCATAGCATTGAATTATTTAAAGGATTGGAGTACCTGCTCTTTAGACTTCAACAAATATACCCACACTTTGCGAGAATGGTCATCAATAAATGAAACAAAGTATTGAGCTCCTCCAAGGGATCTTTCCGACATAGAGCAAACATCAGTATGGACGAGGTCAAGAATATACCTGTGTCGTCTAGGTTGATCCGGTCTCACAAAAGAAACCCGGTGCTGCTTTCCAGCTAGGCAGTGCGTGCAACTCTCCAACGCTTGGCCTTTCAACCCGGTCAGTAATCCTTTCTTGTTCAGGATTCGAGCCCTTTCTTGCTCATGTGGCCGAGGCGCTTGTGCCATAGCTCCAAGCTAGGTTCTTCTCGTACAGAATTGGCTTCTCTGTCATTGATCTTTCCTTGCATCACGTATAAGGAGCCTTCCTTCTTACCTCGGGCCACGACCAAGTTTCCCTCTGCCAGTTTCCATCTAACACTACCAAAGTAGTTCACTAACCCAACATCATCAAGCTTGCCTATCGAGATTAGGTTCAATCGCATGTCAGGAACATGCCTTACATCGTTCAACACAAGTCGGCATCCGACATCTGTGGTCAGGGTCACATCACCGACACCAACAATCTTGCTGGTCACTTGATTTTCCATCTTCACGACTCCAAAATCACCACCTCAGTAAGAGGAGAAAAAACCTTTGTGTGGAGTAACGTGGAAGGAGGCACCGGAGTCAACAATCCAGGTGCAGTCATCATATGCAACATTCAAATAATTATCCTCACCAAGGAGGAATATCTCGGCATCCGGGTTGGCAGCCACCGCAGTGGTGCTCTTGTCTTCCCTCTTCTTGGGAATAATCTGATCCGGCTTCACAGAGTCGTTCTTCTCATCATTCTGCAAAGTCCAGCTGTCTGGCTTCTTATGACCTGTCTTTCCACAGTAAAAACACTTCAACTCATATCTCGGCTTTGACCGACCTCTGGACTTTCCTCTTCTATCACGATCTTGACCCCGACTTTTGCTTCTACCCCGAGAGTAAGATTTCCCTTTGTTCTCAGCAACGTTGGCCTCAGACGTGCTCGAAATACCTCATTCTTTTCTCCTGGCTTCTTCGCCCAGGAGGCTGTCTGTCACGACATCCATCTTTAATTTTCCATCTGGAGTTGAATTATTCAAGGTCACCACCAGTATCCCAGCTTTCTGGCAGCGAGCTCAACAGCAGCAAGGCCTGCATCTCGTCATCAATTTTCATCTCAGCCTTTGACAACTGATTCACAATACCTTTATAGGTGTTGAGGTGTTCAATCATACTCATGTCGTCCTTGTATTCAAGCTTCACAAGTCGGCGAACCAGGTGGGCTTTGTTCCTGGGAGTCTTCTTCTGAATCATGGACTCCAACTTTGTCCATAACTCATACGCGTTCGTGAACTCAGACACGTGCTCAAAGAGACTTTTGTCAATATATTTTCTTATCGTAGCTACCGCCTTACGACTCTTAATCTCCCACTCCTTATCGGTTTTGCCCGCCAGTCTCTCATCAAGGATAATAGGCTCATGTAAATCTTTGCAATAGAGATTATCTTCCATCATCGGTCTCCAATAGGTGAAATTGTCTGCGGTCAGCTTGAACATATCTCCATCATTGGTTATGCCACTGGTCTCCATCTCGTCTCCCTCAGAACCCGTCGAACTCGGGCTCTGATACCACTGTTAGGAACTCGGTTCCCTTAGATCGACTCAGGGGCCTTTTGCGGAAGTCAGTCAGCAAGATCCTGATCTCGGATCTCGGCAATACCTCGACCTGAACTTTATCAGGTCGGGCAGCGCAACGAAAAATCAAAAACACAAATAGGAGAGAAAGAGAAGGAGAAAGAGAGAACACAAGCAGTTTTAATGTGGGAAAATCTTTTTCAATGAAGAAGTAAAAACCCACGAGACCTAGTCCAGTTCAAAAATTCACTATGAAAATAATGGTTACAAAGAATCAAATACATCAATGTGGTGGTTAACTCAACCTCTCCAACAATGGTGATAATCAAACAACCCTAGAGATGTTTTACTCAAACTCTCTTTAGAGATCTCTCAAATACAAAACATAAAGCTTTGCTCAAACCTCTCAAATAATTTTCTCTCAAATTTTTCACTCTCAATCTCTTAACCTCTGACCTAGCCTCCACCCTCAACTAATGAATATATAGAGGAGGTGGAATTTAGAGTTTAAGGTTTTTAGAAAATCCCTCAATGGGCTTGGGCTTAGCATTGAAGGAGGAAGTCCAACACAATGCTGGTGTGGTTGAAGACTTACAGTTTTCCTTTGATGCAGTTTATTATGCCTAACTGATTATCAATTGTATTCTTAGTGTCAAGTATTCAGTATGTATATTTAGTCATTATTTTTGATATATATTCTAATACTAAAATTGATAATTTTGAGAATACGACATTTTTTTTTATTTTGGAGGAAATTCTAGTTACGTCCAATCTGAGCTTTGATGAAATATTTTTCTTTTTTTGACAACTTACCCTTAGGCGGGTCAAGGATGAAGCAATAAAGTCAACGAAATATGGATCTTTCAAGTTTCAATGATTTTGCTGAACAATTTATTATCTTTATCTTTTTGCTTTTAGCGTTATTACAATTTTTGTTTTTGATGTGTGAGATTATATAATACATAAATGAATGAACGTGTTTATTTGTTTTGAAAT
Source organism: Gastrolobium bilobum (assembly GCF_033153095.1). Classification (NCBI taxonomy): domain Eukaryota; kingdom Viridiplantae; phylum Streptophyta; class Magnoliopsida; order Fabales; family Fabaceae; genus Gastrolobium; species Gastrolobium bilobum. The sequence continues at coordinate 99,326 of NW_026895213.1, read as the reverse complement.
TTAATTAAACCTTCTACATCAATTTCGTTATTTTATTTTTGATTCCAACATATTTGAATTGGCAATATTTTTTATTGTAGTTTCAGGGCTTTTTGACCGTATTAGTTATTTTTTCAAAAAAATTAGCCGAATTAAGGTCATGATCAAACTTATTATTAGAGTAATACAGAACAACACACTTCAAGTGGTACCGTGTTCAGACATACACTGATTAGTAACATGTTGTGTGCATACCTTGACAAGAAACACATAGTTGTCATGCCTCGTATGAATATGGTAGAGTTCCTAACAAGACATTGACAACAAAAATGTCATCTAACATGCCACATTTAGACACGATAGTCTTATTAACGTGTTAATTATATTCAAATACTATTTTATTTTTCCTTGGTAACTTCCCTCGTCGTGGATAAGGATAGACCTCACTCCAAAAAAATCCCCAGCTATCGCAAATTAAAAAAGGAAACAAATTTATTTTTGAAAAAAATGATTAAAATCAAAAGAAACTTTTTTTGGGGTCCATTAAATACTTGTAATTGCCTATTAATAATCCTTTCAAAATCTGCTCCGTTCCTATCTGTCGATGCACATCTGGTATGATTTAATAAGTTATTTAAAAGTATCTAACGTTCTGCCATTTTTTAAAATTATTAAACTAAATGGTCCAAATACAGAAAAAGAAAAGAAAAGCATAGTGGATTAAAGCATATAATTTTATTTTTAAAAAAAAGAAACTATAAAGTAAGAAAAAGAAAAAGAGGTAGCACCAAGAGTACTATGCTTTTATAAAGAACACACCAAAAACTCAGCAATGACTTCATTTATTTGTTTACTATGATCCACCAAGGATGCCGCCATGCCACCAGTCACCAGGAATGGTATTTATCATATTGAGAACTTGGGATCTTCACGTGTCACCCGCTTTAATTTACCTGCATGCATAATTATACCTGCATGCTATTTAGCTGTATTTTAAAAATATGTTGCAGAATTATAATTATTAAAGTTAATTAACAGTTATAACTCTTTATACTCCTGAATTTTAATTCATTATATCAAGACCTAGCTACAAGGTAATTAAATGTAATACAATAATTAAAATGTCAGTGGCATTTCAATTTTCTTTTTGTTGAATATCATATTTGTGTAATGATAAAACAAATCATTTTGATTTACATTATTTATTTTTAGTATGAATACAAAACCCGAGGTTATTCAAGATATTCTAAAAATTAATATGTAAAATAATGTAGATATTTTCAAGACCCGAGGTAAATTAATGAGGTCCATCCTTATCCACGGCGAGGGGAAGTTACAAGAAAAATAAATTAGTATTTAAATATAATTACACTTAAGCAATCACTTTTTTGTGTGACGCACATTGTCCGAAGATTACCACGTCTAAACATGGCATATCAGGTACCATTTTTTGTTGTCAATGTTTGACTGATTGAATGCATCAAAAACTTTACCGTGTTTAAACGCGGCATGACAGGTACCATGTTTCTTATCAAGGTCTGCACACAACACGTTACTGATCAGTGCGTGTCTGAACGTAGTACCACCTGAATCGTGTTGTTTTGTATTACTCTGATAATAAGTTTGACCAGAAGTTTAATCTGGTCAAACTTTTTGAAAATACAACTAATACAGTCAAAAAGCCTAGTTTCGGTCATTATACTATTTCGACTTTTCATGAACTTAAATATACAAAAGAAACAAAGTAGTCATTATCTATAATTTACTAAGTTCAATATGCCATTTTTGAAGATTTGTCATCACAAGTAGTGATAATTATGGGATTTCTCAGTTGAAGCAACATTTATGTCATTATTTTCAGACCAAGGATCTTGAAAAACTTCGATTTTCTTGGGAATCGAGGTAGCCTAATCTAAAGATGGAGTTGTGATATCTAAGAGAAAATATACTCTGGATATTCTTGAAGAGACTACCTTGTTAAATTCTAAGTCTGTTAATACCCGTATGGATCCAAGTGTCAAGCTCTAATCAAATCAAGGGGAGCCTTTTTTAGATCCTAAAAGGTATAGAAGATTAGTTTGAAAACTGAACTACCTCACAGTCACTCGGCTTGACATTTCATTTGCAATTAGTGTCGTAAGTCATTTTCTTAATTCTCCATGTCAAGAACACTAGAATGTCGTCATTCATATTCTCAAGTATATCAAGGCATCTTCAAGAAAAGGCCTTGAATATGGAGATAAGGGTCATGATAAAAGTATTGGATACTCTGATGCTGATTGAGTCAGTTGTCCTACTGATAGGAGATCTACTACTGGATATTGTGTCTTTATTAGAGGCAACTTAGTGTCCTGGAAAAGTAAGAAGCAGAATATAGTTTCCAGATCAAGTGTTGAAGCAGAGTATCATTCCATAGCTACTATTACTTGCGAGCTCGTTTGGTTTAAACAATTTCTTAGAGAGCTCAAGTTTGGGGACACTGGTTCAACAACTCTCATTTGTGATAACTAAGCAACACTACATATTTCATCCAATTCAGTGTTTCATTAAATAACCAAGCATATCGAGATAGACTGTCACTTTGTTCGAGAGAAGGTCCTTGCTGGTGAAATTATGTATAATTTTGTATCCTCTAATGATCAATCAACAGATGTATTTACAAAGTCTTTGAGGGGTCCTCGGATAGAGTTTATATGTAACAAGCTTGGTGCTTATGATTTATACGCTCTAGCTTGACGACGAGTGTTATATATATATATAGAATAGAAATAGTACGGGCTTAGCCCACATCATGTATTTTTAGGTTGTTTGTATCCTGTAACTCTCTCTCTCTCTCTCTCTCTCTATATATATATACATATATATATATATATGTATGTATATATATATGTATATATATATATATATATATGTATATATATGTATCCTTCATTGTGCTATTACACACGGATTCATTCATTGTTCCTTTCGTCTCTTGTTTCTCTACAATAATAATAAAAGCTTCCTTTTATATATTAAATTTATTTTAAATTTAATTTTCATCTATCAACTACATTATTTTATTTTTATACTAATTCTTTTTATAATTCATTAATTTGTCTCGGTCACTAATTCAAAGAATCCTAAGAAGCTAAGACAGTTGTACACTTATATTCACATAGGATGTCATGTTAGTAAATTTCATTAACTTTTCTAATGACGTTATGATTAGAACAAATTAAGTAAACTTTAAAAACATTAGAAAGAAATTGAAATATAACATAGTTGTTGAATTAAAATAAAACTATATAAAGTTAGGGAAACGATTTTCATTTTAAATGACACAATTTTGTGTTATTCTAAATGAAACGACCGTGTTTTGGTATATATTTGTTGATTTTTTAATTTCTATCTCCTCTTCAATACTCTCTCTTTCTCTTTCCTCCTAATTTTGTGAAGGAGAGATAATGTTAAAGGCCAACAAATATATATTTAAATAAAGACGTTTATCTATGAGTTAGATATCCTTGAGTTTAGCATATCACTGTACACAATGGAATAAAGAATAGGTTTTGCCAAAAGGGTGGTGTGTGTGCACAATGACAACATAATAGTAAGAGAGAGAGAGAAATAATCATACCTGTATGGTTTACCTGTAGGCTTTGGATCTATGGACCTTTAGTGCTTCTTCTAGTAGCCCAAGCTCAAATATGATGCTTTCATTTCTGGTTTAATATCCTGGATTAATATTCTATTTAGATTTGATTGGATTCTGGCTTGGATTGCCCCTTGTTGGGCTATATATCAAATGGGCCTCATATGTGAGTCCATAACAGTTGCCCCACAGTCAGACAGTTTGAACGTCCGGGCTGCCGGGGTGTATATAAGTTTCAAAAGATTACTTGGGTTACCGGGTTCCTGTAGGTCTCTGTACATACCTGGGTTAAAGAGAAAATTTCTCGGATTTCCCATTAAGAAGTATCCCGGTTTGTTATATTAGTTCTAAGGGATAATGTATTTGTCCCCTATCTTGGCAAATTGAATGCTCATTTTGCCGAAATATGATTTATATCAATTTAATCCAAGTTATAATCAACTTTGGATTATTTTCGTTTTCTGATGACAAGTTTCCCCCAAGTTCATCTTATATGATCCCAATTCAACTGCTCAATATATGACTTACTATCACTTTGTTACGTGAGGAAATATTTCTCTTGAAACCCGGCACTTAGTCTTTATATAATTCTTATATTGTGATTCTATATGAACCGAATTAGTATTTGTCCATTTGTAAAATCATATATCCGAGATAAAAGCTGCATGTTGCTTGAGCAATGATGAGACGTTTACACGTGGTGACTTCTGCTTTCATTAGCGTATTGTAACTAACATACGCCATCTTCATTTTGTGTGTGCATTAAATGTACGAATCATTTCACCTATCTAATCATTACTTTTGGGGTGAATTGATATTTACGCCCCTGTTGTTTGTTATTCGTAACCCCAGCGGTTACACTTCACGTTTTATATTTATATTCCCCCTTTTCCTTTTCATCTTTTTATTTGCAACTTCTGAGAGTCTTGCGTTGTGTTTTCCCCCACTTTATCTTCTTCAGTACGAAGGATTTACTTCAAAGCGCATTCCCAATTTTTATCATCTCCAATACAGGTACTAATCATTTGTCCTTTGGATTTTCTTTTCCATTGTCGTATTTTGAATATTTGAGGTGTTCATATTCTCAAACCCTCATTTATCTGAAATATCTTTCGTTTCTTCAAAGTTTTTTTATCTTCGTTCGTACTTTCACCTTTGAATTTTGTCACATTTTCTCCATATTACAATATACTTTGTGAAATTGTTGAATGTTGTTGAACTTGTATAGTGTTTCTGGTAATTCTGGATAGATACCATATTACCTTCTCTCTATTTGTCATGAAACCTTAGAGTGTTCGTTATATTTAATTTCTATCAGAAATGAGAGGGAAGAAAAATCCCCAATCTATAGTCTGTGATGAGGGTAAGGAAAAACATGAAGCAAAGTTTCTTAAAAAGATTCCTCTTAGTCTCCGGTATTAGTTTTGGGGAATGCCTAGGATTGAAGAGGAGAAATGCAAAGCAATGCTTCGTAGATATCATCGTGGAAGTAGCAAAAAGAAATCCGAGTTTTCAAATCTCAGAATTCGTGGGAGTCCTGCTGGACGTGATCGAGGTATTATAGGCCGGGGTATTGGTCGGCCTTTTTCAAACACTCGTATCCCAGAATATTTTCCCAGAACCAGATCAAACCCTTCTTAAATAATTTCCCATAAAGCTCGGATGTATCAACTTTGTCATGTGTTCCTCCAAAACCTTTAAGGTCTGATCCCTTCTATTCTTGTGTCTTTTTAAGTTACAAACTTACAGAAAAAGGTCGTGACTCTTTAGCCGAGTCCACCTTGTCAAGTTGCCGCCATGAAAATATTCCAGGATCTAGCTCGACTTCTAGTGATGCAAATAATCCGATTTCGATTTCGGATAAATCTGCAAGTTTATCAACTGGTGATTCTTCAACTAGTAGCTATTTTGATTCAGGTATGCTCATCAATTTCTTCTGATTATAATTCTTCTTGTTTTAGGTATTTATGGGGTCATCTCCGTCAAAGATTATAGGGGAATCTCGCTCTGCTAAGTCAGATTCCGAGCGTCGTCCTGCCGTCAAAGATTATGAGTCGGTTTGCTCAGGGAGGAACCCAGATGAGCCTTCGTTTTTCTTCTTTTACCAAGATCTTATCACAAAACTCAGTATTCGGTTTCCTTTATCCGAATTTCAAATGTGTTTTGAATCATCTCCATATTTCTCCCACTCAACTTCACCCGAATGGTTGGAGTTTTGTCATAGCTTTTGAGTGTTTCCGTGTATATTTAACTTTGCCCTGCACAGTTTCTCTTTTCTTTTTCTTTTTTCAAGCCATTACTTCCCATACTGACCGTGAACCTCTGAAAATAAAAGGTTGGGTTAATATCTAAGGTCATCCTTGAAGAAAACTTTTTCGTGTTTAGTCCAAGTCTTTTAAGAACTTTAAAGATAAATTCTTTAAAGTTAATGCTCAAGTTGGGAAAGAAATCTGGTTCCTTCATTCCTTAGAGGCTGAGGATACAGAGGGAAAATTCCCCTTATATTGGTCTCTTGACCATAATAACTTTGCTCCTTCTAATTATCGTTTCAACGAAACCTAGTTGTCCGATATTGAGGTTAACACGGTTGGCTCTATGCTTGCATATGTGAAACAGTATGTCTATGTTAGCGTGGCATCCTTCACTTTCAAATCTCAAGACGAGTTAGATTTGGAAATGAGTAAGATTTCTCTATTATTTATTTGTTTAATACTTGTAATGTCAAGATCCTGGTTTTACATGGTTCTATTTTTTTAATTTTGCAGTTCCAAATATAGAGGGATAGCAGAATGAGCAGCCGAGTTTCCTTGCTGCACTAGATCGTGGTAAGAAAACCGTAGCCAATGATCTGACATCCCAAAAATAGAAGACCCCAAACTCAAGGGTTAAGAAGACCACTGTTGGGGATAAGTCCAAAGGGACTTCTGCTGATAAGTCGATAGATATCTCATCTTCCCCTACTAGTGTTTCTTCCCAAGTTATGACAACAAAAAATCAGACTCGTCCTCCTTCTTCTTCATCTTGTTTCTCCCAAGGTACCATTTGGGAGATTGGAGTGACCAGTGATCTCCGCAATATTCTCTGTCCTCCTGCTTGTTTCTTTGATCCCAATCCTTTTTCTGATGCCAAGATCAAGGAATTGGAGGTGATTGAATTGAATTCAATGAAGATGACTTCTCTGGTGAGGCCTTCGGTTGCTCTGAAAAATAAGTATAACAAGGCTCATACCAAGATGACATACACTCTTGCGTGGCCTTTGGACGAGACTCTTTGAAGACATGGCAGTTCCGCATATGGGACACGTTTGCTTAACCCGACACCAGCCCCTCCCCTCCTCATTCCCTCATTCATTTTCTCATTTTTCACTTTCTCTCTCTAAAATTTTCATTCTCTCTCTATCCATTTTTTCTCTGCCTTCTCTCTACATTTGGTTTCCTTGCCTTCTCTCTATGTGGAACAGTGGGGTTGTTAACATTGCAAGTAGGTATTCTATATTTGGTTATTTATTCTTATAAATTATTTGATATATTATTTATAAAATCTTAGGATAGAAACCTAATTAGTGATTTAATTAATTAGAAATTATAATTAATGGAATAATTAATTAGGAATTCTAAATAGTTACTTAATTAAATATTCTTTAATTTCATTTGTATGCCATTTATGAAACCTTAGTTTAGAAGCCTAATTAGTGAATTAATTAAGTAGTGAATTATAATTACTCAATTAGTTTACTTAATTTGTAAATTAATATTTGCATGTCATTTTTAAAAACTAATTATTTAATTAAGTAATTAAAAAATTATAATTAGTGAATTATGCTTTTAATTTGTGTAAATTATTTTTTATATTATTTATTTTGTTTTGCCTTTCATGCCTTCTTGTAAGAGACATGAAATTCAAAGAGACTGGTCACCCTTTCTTGTATCAGGATCATAGGTACTGAAGGTTGGGCTTTAACCATATCTGCAATACCATTCACAACAAGTATATATTACGAATGTTATTTACGTTGACTGATAAACACAAATAATTATCAAAACGAGCAGATAGTATTGCACATCGTACTTAATATGGCTATGGAAATAAGTTTTGAACCAAATTATCTTTGATCTTGGGAAAGGAATTGGCTAACACAACTTTGATCTCCAACCCATTTACTAATCACCCAAGTATTGCTATTCTTAGGTTTAATTGCTCTTACTCGCCAATTGCAACCTTGTCCGTGGTTTCGATATTTCATAGACAACTTGGTCGTAGTACTCTCAACCACTACAACTTCTTGATGAGTTTTCATGCAGTGATGTTTTATTGCGGCTTGAACATCGTGCTTGGACTCAAACTCTTGTTTGACATACAATGGATCTCCTCTTGTCCACGGAACCCGACCTAAGCCTTCAACATCCAGTATATCTTCTTGCGGGTAAGCCCAATTAATAGCCTCATAATGTGGAATCGAATTCCAAAATGGTTCAACATTCGCACATTCACACATAATTAATATGTTTTAACAAAAACATGGTAACCAATAAAAAATTAAAAATATAATAATAAAAATAACTAATGAACCTGATGATTGTGGAAAAACAACGGGATTAGGCCTACGGGTACCAGTCTCGTGTGACAATGAATTACCATGATGTACATCAGCTGCATCGCTATCATTCTGATCAAGTCATTAGCCAATAAAGTATCTTTATCTTCCTCTTACTCCTCATTCTTAGGTTCTCTGTCTACCATATAATCGTTATCTTCTCCGTGAGCAACATTTGATTGTGTAGGCTGGGGTGCAGAAGACGATACATATTGTGACTGACTATTAAGGTCCAGTTAGGGTTGGCAAAAACGAGCCAACCCGTCGGGTTGGCTCGCAACCCGTCCTAAATGAGTCGGGTTGGGTTGGCCTAAATGAGCTGCCAACCCGATACAACCCGACCCGATACAACCCTAACCCAAACGAGCCAGCCCTCGGGTTAAACGGGCCAGCTCGCGGGTTGGGTATTTTTTTAAAATTAAAAAAAATAAAACGTTTGGTTTGAGCGTTTTAACACTGAAGACCAGAATCCTTTTCCAGCATCAGGGCGCTAACACGTTCTGTATGGACGTTTTAGCGCTCCAGACCAGCATCTTTTGGCTTCTTTCTGTAGCAGGGCGCTAAAACATTCTGGATGAACGTTTTAGCGCTCAACACTTAGAATTTTTTCTCTTCTTCAGAATCTTCTTCCTTCTCCTAGAGCCAACCCGCGAGCTTTTTTCCGAGCCAACCCGCGAGCTGATTATCGAGCCAACCCGCGAGCCAACCCTAACCTGGCTCGGGTTGGGCTGGGTTGGGTTTTCTGGCTCGTTTATTTTTTCGAGCCAACCCTAACACGACCCGACTTTTACGGGTTGAATGCGGGTTGGGCCGGGTCGAGCCGGGTTGGGCCGGGTTGAGCCAGGTTGGCCCGTTTTGCCAACCCTAGGTCCAGTCCACGAATCGGTATTGATAGATACTTCAATGTGTTAATATCCACATATAACTCAAGAAATTGAGACGTAAAGTTATTCACGAATGTTCTAAGGAAAACAACCACATCCTCATCATCAGATATATCAATACCCACATATTTGCGGTTTCCACTGGGGACTCTACACGCCAATTAAGATATTATTTGATTTTATTGGAGCTTCAACTTTCGACGGATCTTCTCCTTTAAGTCTTCAACGAACATACCTCGGACAATATGCATTGCTCTTTTTTCTCCTTCGAAGGTCAAACAGCTTGCACCTACATTTTTAGAACCATTGTAATATATGAATGAACGAAATTGATCCATAATAGTATTAGAATAAAAATAAAAAATAGACCGCAAGATGAAGAACACAACACAAGAAAGTTAAAAAAATGAGCACTGAACAAAGTAAAATCTCCTAACGTTATCGATATGCTTCAGAAAAGTGAAAAAAATAGGCCGGCAATGGTGGGAGGAAGATAAGTACATGACACTGGGATGATATTTTCGTAGCTGAAGGGATATATATAACAGGTTTGGGCAAGTGTTTGGTAGGATGGGCGGTTAAGAAGAGTTGATGAAGACTGAACTCGTATGGTGTCAGTGTTGGACTAGTCCCATACCTGATTAATATTGGACTATTCTCGTACACATCAAATATGGGACTAGTCCTGTACTGACACAGTACGGGTTCAATGTTGCAGCGATGACTTGTCAACATGTCACGTTCATATAGCATGCGGGACTAAATGGGGGAATCCAACTTGTCAAGGTGTCTCATCCCATATGTATACGAGACTAATCTCATACCTGGAAAGTACGGGTTTGATTGCATTACGACGGAAATACATCTCAAATGTGCTTTGACTATGCAAAACTTTTGCCAAATATTATTATTACGGTGCTTTTACCGAGTTAGAAATATAAACAATCAACTTAATAGATTGGACCAATTGAGATTTGATTGAATCAATAGGATTGGTTGGCCAAGATTTGATAGCTTTTAGGACAGATAGGTTTGATAAATAATAAACATCAACTTATATTTATATAACCCGTTCCATTTAGGTCACTAAATGATAGGTTGTTAACTTTCTTAATTATTTTAGTTTTTTCCTTTCCTTTTTCTATTTAGTAAGGCCATTCCATTTAGCCCAAAATTCATGGAAATTTAAGTTGAGATTTTTAAAACAAACAGCCCATTTCTATCCAGGTTCAATTAACGAAATAGAATGGGGAAAAGCTTAAACTTTTTCCAACCAAAATTAAAATGGGGAATAAAAGAAATAAAAGTAAGTAAGAATTAGGGCAGGTAAAATGGGATCAACTCGACAGGGTGAATTTTATAGCTCACTCTCAAGAGTGGGGTGAGGCGGGCTGACTCATTTTTTGACGGGGAGAGATGAGCCGAAGCGGGTTAGTATAAGTTGATAGACCAACTCACCTCACCCGCCAAACGAGATTGGGTGGATCAAGTTTTTCAACCCACTCTAAAAAATGAGACAGGACGAACTAACTTATGTTTTGGCGAATTAATAACGGATCACTTATATTGCCACCTCTAATCATCACCAAAAGTGTTATTATCCCTTTTGTTTTATTAGGTAAAAGGGAGAGGTCTAGTTAATATTTTACCATTTATTTTAAAAATCCTGGCTGCTCACCTAACACTTCCACTGTGCTGCAGCAAAATCACTGATTGGAGAGCCAATAATTAAGTGGGGGGAAAAAATGCTAATTAGCAATTGAAATGCAGAGAGAGATTATTATTATTTTTCATAATAATAAAAACTGGCACCGGACATACATGCCAACCATGGACTGCGGCATTCCGATAAGCCCACTTGGTTGTGTTGCCCATATTGCTGAAGAAATGCCCATTTTGTATTACCTTCATTTATCAATTGGTTAGAGATAATACTTCAAAGTTAGTTTTTTCTTCTTTTCTTTTTCATTTTTTAAATCCAAAAAATGCAACACTATCATTTTAAAACGCCTCTCTCAAAGAGTCCTGCAATTGAATATGGTTCATAAGGTAATGTCAAGTCCTACAGAGACGTAATCCACTTTTCAACTTTGTGACATTTCACATATAGAATTGATTTCCCAAGATAAAAAGGCTTCCCACTTGTGTTTTTCTGCAAATATCCGTTGACATTAAAAACCCTACAAAACCAAGAACAGTGCCCAGTGACAAGGCTGCTTAGAGATGAATATAACGCCATTAATTATAAAATTATGCATCGATAAGCTCTTTTTGAGCTGGAACGCATGGCCATGCATGGCTTCAGACCTGTATGCATTACCCATCACATCCAAATTATGGGAGTGGTTGAGTCAATTTGCCTTCCCCAAATTTTTCTTTTGCAAAATGAACAGGAAACTGTCTGAATGTTGATCAATCAGTGCTATGGGAATGCGAGCGAGATTTGTGTGCTCCTCGAGCACAAAACATATGATGGAATTGTGGTGATAGAAAGAGAAAAAAGGTTGAGGACAGAAATGAGAAAAAAAAATTAATTTAAATCTCAATTTTTTAGTGGAAGGACCATCGTGATTCTGGATCATATTAAAAATTTTCTGAGATTACAAAAGTTACAAAATCATGATATTGGGTGAAATTTAATTAATTATTTTGTATTTTTTTAATATATCTTCTCACGCTCTCACACGAGCTTTTTGTGCTTAAAACGTAAATATGGTATAGGTCCATTTTTTTGTATAACTTGTACTGCACAGATCCATTTTTTTGTTTATTTTATACTTTTCTTATTTTTACTTGAAAGTTGAATGCGATAAGGATTGAACTCATGATGTCCTACTCACTCCTGTTTTAATACCAGTATATTATCAATAATAGTAACATTTATTTAATTAGAAGTCACACACGAAATACTGTAACTTCACTAATATGTCTTCACTTCACTTGCCATATGAGTTACTTTTACTGCATAAGGGGTCCATTTCCTACACTAGTTTCAGAAGGAAAGAAAATATAGTGTGGTAGCTAAGAAAAATAAAAGTGACTTTGGCACCGCCAACAGGTGCTTCTCCCTGCATTAACACAAATTTTGGGAACATATACTTACTTTGGAAAAAGCCCCTTTTCTTGGCAATTTAGATCCTCCGCCTTTTAAGGTTGTCCAAGCACCTTCTCTTGAAAACCTTGGAATATCACAGTTTGCAAAATCGTTTCATAGTAATTTGTTTGAGATATTATAGTTAATTAGTTCTCGTTACAATTTCTTTTTTCTTATAATTATTTTTTATTGAATCAAAATTAAATTAACGGTTATAAAATAACATTAAATGAGAACCTTTAAATAAATATTAATTTAAAGATAAAAAATTATTGTAAAAAGAGAGATGATAAGAATAACTTATGAAACACCGACACTTCAAAAATTTTGATGTGTCGTGTCCGACACTTCTCGACACTTTCCGACATTCCGACACTCCAATACTCGTTGCAAGGATTCAAAAAAGGTTCAAAGGTTACGTTGTGTTGCATTTTGAGTTCAAACTATTAGATTCGTTAGATCAGAATTATGATTTTATTAAGTTTAATATAAACATTTGGGATATCTCATATTTCTTTGTAAAATTGACAGGTATTATAAGTTTAGCTTTCTTTTTTTGTTAAATTATTAATACTAAATATAATATACAGTACATAAATTAAAAATATTATATAATATCAAAATGAGTTCTAACGTGTCAAAATTTAACATTTTTTAAATTAACGTGTCAGAGTGTCGTAAAAAACATAGAGAATAGCCTACTTCGTTCAATATGTACATGCTAGGTTGTCGTATCACCGGATAACACTTAGATTAGATGTACTAAAAAGTATGCTCTATATATACCAAAATAATCTGCCAGCCACCCAATTTGAAATAGAAAATTGGGTTTATTATCTATCATTTAACATGACCATAAAAAATTTCTTACACATACAATATTTTGTGGGGCCCGCAACAAAAAAAAAAAAAAAAAACTTCGGCACGCAAAACGAATCTCTATAACATAACACAATCACTTTTCTTATAACATAACTCTTATAAAACCCTAGAAAATTAGGATAGAATGACTACGATATATGACTTTGAAGTAAAACATCAGCTGCTCACACTAGCATAAAATGTAGAAAATAGATGGACCATCACAAAGTTCAGTACAATTATACATTACATAAGAAGAAAGAAAGAAAGAAAGAAAAAAAAAGGAAGAGAAAGAATTGCAACCCAAATGCCTTGGTAGATGAAGAAAGATTGGAAGGTCAAGGAGAAGGAACCACCTAAGGAAGCTTACAAGGGATGAAACTATGAGGCCACATAAAGGGACATATCCTTGGGCGTGCAAAGAAAGCTGCACACTCAATCACTGATCTCTGGGATGGAAGATCAGGAATGCAATTGTTTCTAACATCAAGAACTCCATTCTGAATTAAGATCCTACACAGAGGACCCACATGAGTAAAATAGTTATTAGATAGTGAAAATTTCACCAAATTCCTCAACTCGAAACACACCATTTCTGGCACCATGCCATAGAGTAGATTACCAGCCAAATTAAGCAGCTCCACCTTCTCAAGGCAACTCAAAGAGAATGGTAAAGGACCTGTTAACTGATTGTTTCCAACATCAAACACTGTGGCTTTTTCAAGATAACCAATCTCATAAGGCAAGCAACCTGTTAGCTGGTTGTTCACTAACAATACCTCAGTGAGAGTGGACAAAGCTTTGGGAAGACTTCTAGGTATTGGACCCATGAATTTGTTGTTTGCTAAGGTAAGTAAGAGAATATGAGTAGTGCCTAAATTATCAGGCAAACTCTGTGTGAAGATATTGTTGTTGATGAAGAGGACTTCAAGATTCTGGGTGAAAATCTGAGGTGGGACTGCCCCAGTGAAGAAATTGAACCGGATATCCAAGAATGTTAGGGTGCTCATGCCTAGAACAGCCATGGGAAATGGACCAGACAATTGGTTGTTGCTTACATCAACCTCATACAGATAAGGTAACTTGGTGATTTGGGGTGAGATGGTTCCTTTGAAATTGTTGGAATTTGCATGGAAGAGAGCAATATCAGGAAGCTTATCAATGAACCCATCAAGTGTAGAAGCACCAAGTTGAAAGCCATTGAAGTCAACAGAGGCCAAAGCAATGGCAGAGGAGTTATCTGGGGGATTATCACAGTAGAATCCTTTATAGTTGCATATATCTGATCCTACCCAAGATTTAGTAACTCCTAAGGGATCTGAGGTGATGATGGACTTGAATTTTTGGATAACTGGGTACACTACTACAAGTCTTTGGTCTGCAAATACCAAAGCATTTGTTTTGAAAGGTAAAGTTGGAGATGCTTGAATGGTTATTGTTGATTTTTGACATGTGGAAGCCACTGGTTTTGTGTTCAATTGGTTGTTGCAGCTTTTGCTTGAGCTACCATCTCCACCACCTTTGATGAAATTTTGTGTGTCTCTGTTAATATCATGTGCTGACATGTGAATAGGAAGTGCCACAAAGAGGATGTAAAAAGTTGAGACCAACAATTTTGCAGGCATGCTACTCATCTTTGTCTGGTCCTCCTAATGTTTCTACTTTCTTTAGTTTTAAAGGCAAGCAGAAAGCACTAGTGAGGTTATTAGGCCAGCTTTCAACTTGCCCTTTAGTGTGCATAAGCAAAATGATTGAGGCAGCATAATAATCCAAAGAAGTATCTGGAATACTATGATATACTTAGTTATATATACCACACTGCTTTTGTAATATATTTCCAGTTTCGTCACATGCGCATCATATTGGACTGTGCACATGAAGTTATGAACCAATCCTTTTGTTAATAAAGGAAAATGTTTCTTCTGCGCACTAGATTCTAGACTAATGGTACTTTTGCTAACTATGTATAAAATATTTATTAATAATATATCAATTGGTTGTTGAAATCATAATTTTTTGTTAATTTATCGTTAATTGATTTTAATTCCGTAATCAATCAATATATTTTATTAATTAATAATTTACATATAGTTAAGAGCTATATAAAAGGTGTAGAATCTCAAATATAAGTTCTGATAAACAAAATTTTCTTAATTGAGAAAATAAAAATAACATAGTGTGTTAAAATGTAAATATTTATTTTATTTTATTTTAAAATGATATAGAATGATTTAATGAAAATAATGTATAAATATTATTAGTGAAAACAGAATTGTGACAAATAATGTGTAATAGAAAAAAGGAGAAAACAAGAGTAGGTTCCAACCCCAAAAATGAGATCTTCATTTGTCACATCTGATTAATAATGCAAAGTCCTTTCGTATTACACTTTGAAATTTTGGTATTATAGATGTTAAACCATAAATCGTACTTCGTAGCAGGGGCGGACCCACTCAGGCTCACATGTCCGCACTTGCAGACACGAAAATCTGAACAAAAATTCTCAAAAAAAAATTTGAGTTTGCAACTCCCTACACGCTACCTCTCCGTTCACGCTACCTCTCTGTTCTCTCTCTTTCTGCTGCAAGGTTCACACTACCTTTCCGTTCTCTCTCTTTTTGCTGCAAGACAATGTGTTTATTTAGTATCTCAAGAAAAGGACAGCCACCATTGTCTTGTCCTTTAGACGCACGTTTGGGCATTGGAATTAAATAAGGTTACAAAGCAATATTATAAGCCTAAGCATGAATTAGTGTTATGAGTCTCAACTACAACTTCAAAGACCTTCCCCTGCTTCTCATCTTCTCTCCCCCACGTTCCTTTCCTTGTTAAAGAGGTTAGTTTCATATTCAGTTTTCCAATTTTATTTTTTTTGTACATATTCAGTTTTTCAACTTTTTTTACCTGTACAGAGAGCTTCCTCTGAAGTAAATATAAAATTAATTAGGTGTGATTATAGAATTAATTGCAAAAGACAAGAAGATCCCCTTAAATATTTGTTTAGCTTTGATTTATGGTCAATGATTTTATCATATTGTTCTCTTAGCATGACAAACTCTTGGGTTCTGAGCTGGTGGTATTTTCTTTGATCGCATTGTTAATCAAAGTTTCAAATCCTTTGACTTCTTGAGAGTGGTAATGAACAGAATGCATTTTTCAATTTCTATAAATACACACTTAACTGTTTTGCTTAGCTGATGTTTATGGAAATTTAAAAGTATGGCCATCTTGGAATTTTCCTATTTCCCAAGTTAAGGGCTATTTTCAAAACTACAGGATTTAAGTCTTGTGACTTATTATACTGGCTCTTTTCATGAGTTATTGCTAGACTATACTCCCTATCTCTTTTCAAAATTTATTGGTTCAAGCTATCATTATAAATGTTTCCATGAGTTCATCCTAGGTAACTGAGTTATTGCTGTTTGTATTAAGCTTTGTATATCATAATTCCATGAATACGTTCTGCTTATGCATAGATTTTTTATTTTTTTGAAAAGGGGAAGGGGATTGGAGGACAGGAAAGAGATAGGGAATCTGCTACTTTGGATTCTTGTAAATGAAGCTATTCTAGTTTATTTAAATTAAACACTCATCTTAAACATTCAACAAGTCTCAATGAAAGGTACCTTTCTATATTTATTTATTTATTATAACTGTTTTAATAGCAACAAACGATATAATTGATATTTACTTTTGGATTTTTAGGGTTGTAATTGTTTCACTAACATAATTACTTTTGGATTTATTTGTCAGGGATACAATCTTATTTCAAACGTCTAAAACCCACAAATACAGAACCCAGATCTCAAAATGAACAAGTTTCAAATAGTATTTCAGTTCCAATTATCCAAGAATCTTATCAACCTCAGAGACAAAATGTTTCAATTGTGGAAAATTCTTCTCAAGATCAAAGACAAAATGTACCACCACAAGCATCTCAATTTCAAAGTTTTCAATCACCACCTCAAGCAAGAGTTAATATAGAAAATCTTGAAGCGGATCCGGGAAAAAGACCTTCAATTTATTCAATGACACCAAATCCTATAGAGAGAGAGGATATCCGGAGAGCTTATTTGCTCAAGGGGCCAACTCAACCAATTCTTAAACCATTCCCTCAAACGGAAATGTATGGAAAAATGCGTAGATTCAATCCTAAGTGGTATGAAGAATTTGGTTCTTGGTTGGAGTATAGTGTATCACAAGATGCATGTTATTGCTTGTATTGTTACCTATTTGATATGGAGGTGGGAGGTAGTGGTTCGACGAATGAAGCATTTGTTAGTGTGGGGTACAAAAATTGGCAGAAGAAGGACAGAATCAAAGTTCACGTTGGAGATTATAGGAGTGTTCACAATAGATGTTATCAAGCTGGTCAAGATTTGATGAAGCAAGAACAACATATTTGATGCACTTAAGTCACCATAAATTATTATAATTGCAGACGTTTCAGTTTTAAAGCTTTTTATGGATTTTAATAATTGCAGACGTTTCAGTTTGCATGACTTTATGTTTTGTTTATGGTTATTTCCGTTTTGTATCAGTTTTTAAGACCATTGATGGTCTTTTATTGTCAGTTACTTTGTGTATTGCCTTTAAAAGGCTTGTTAGAAGGACGTGAAAGGGGGACTTTTTGATGATTGAAGAATGATAATATAGCAGAAAACTTCTGCATTTTCCTGAAAGCCTACTTTCCATATAATTTTGCATCATTTGGTATCAGAGCTCAGGTTGCCTTAAGATGGCTGAGCAGGAAAATCGCGAAGGCCGTGGTCGTGGTCGTGGACGAAGAGGTCGTGGCGGCAGACGCGGTCAACCTACCGATGGTGATTATTACACTGATGCGAGAGATGCTGAAATTGAGGAAAAGGACAGACGGATCCAAGAACTCGAACAACAGCTTGCAGAGGCACAGTTGCACGAGTCAGATGAAGGATGGGAATCTGAAAGATCATCTCATGAGGAGGAAAGGAGATTCTGGAACCGGAACCAGGAGCGACGAGGACGAAGTCAACCTGGAAATCAATCATTTTTTGCTAATATTGAGGTGATGATTGAGATCCCGGAATTCGAAGGCACCACTCATCCAGATGAGTTTATCGACGAGTCACACACCGTCGAAAAGGTCTTTGACATCATAGACTTGACAGAAGACCAGAAGGTACCAATCTATGATGAATATGATGATTCTCAAGATGATGAGAATCCTGTTATGGATGCTCTAATTTATGAAAAGTTCCCTATCTATGATAAGTATGATTGGGAGCAAGACGACGAGAATCCAGAGGTGAAAGAAATCTCTTGTAGTGATTCCGATGGAAAGTCAGTTATTAGAAATTCTAATATCTTTGACAAAGATGAAGTTCTACCCAAAGATATCATGCAGAATGATCCTTCATCCAAGACGTCTTTAGTTTGCAAGCAGTATTATGAATTTGGGGACAACGAGCATAACAACCTTATGCTCCATAGAGATAAAGATTTAGCTTTTGGTAAAAGTTTAATTGGCCAAGGGCAATGGGACTTGCTAGTACATCAGACAAAGTTTTCCTATGACGGATCACAGATGCGATCATTGATCCAAACTACAAATGAATATACCAAGCATGTCAAAGAATTGCATTTCCAAGTCCTAATCTTAATTAGGAAATTTGGTGATATTGTACCATAAGAGTTGCCGCCTGGATTACCACCTGAAGACGTTGCAGATTCGAGGGTGAATCTTTTCCTAGTGGGAGAGGATGATGCACTTAAGTCACCATAAATTATTATAATTGCAGACGTTTCAGTTTTAAAGCTTTTTATGGATTTTAATAATTGCAGACGTTTCAGTTTGCATGACTTTATGTTTTGTTTATGGTTATTTCCGTTTTGTATCAGTTTTTAAGACCATTGATGGTCTTTTATTGTCAGTTACTTTTTGTATTGCCTTTAAAAGGCTTGTTAGAAGGACGTGAAAGGGGGACTTTTGATGATTGAAGAATGATAATATAGCAGAAAACTTCTGCATTTTTCTGAAAGCCTACTTTCTATATAATTTTGCATCAATATTGATATTGCCTTTTCAAATATTTTTGAGCAACAAAGAATTGATTATCGTATTCGGCTGAAAGCTTCTTTAGATTGTGCTAGATACCTACTACGAAATGGTCAGCCTTTTCGGGGAATTGATGAATCTGAAAGTTCAAATCAACAAGGTTTATTTATTGAAACTCTAAACTTTTATACTAAGCCAAATAAAGAGATGAGTCATGTGGTCTTGCAAAATGCCCCTGATAATCACAAATTGACTTCACCAAAAATTCAGAAAGATCTTGCTCAAGCTTGTGCTGATTTGACTGTTAAAGCAATAATTAGAGATCTCGGCGATGATTACTTTTCATTGCTAGTTGATGAAGCTCGTGATGTTGCAATTAAAGAACAAATGGCAGTTGTACTTCGGTACGTAAACAAAAAGGGGTCCATTGTTGAATGTTTTATTGGTATAATTCATGTTTCAGATACTACCGCACAATCACTAAAAGCTGCGATTGATGGGCTATTTTCTAAACTTGGTTTAAGTTTGTCTAAATGTCGCGGTCAAGGCTATGATGGAGCTAGTAATATGCGGGGTGAATTCAAAGGGCTTAAGAGTTTGATTTTGGCAGACAACAAATCTGCATTCTACTTTCATTGTTTTGCTCATCAGTTACAATTGGCACTTGTGAAGGTTGCAAAACATTATAAGAAGATTCAAGAATTTTTTGACATGCTTCAAAAGATGGCTACCGTTGTGGGGGGGTTCATGCAAGCGGAAAGAAATTCTTCTAAAGAATCAATATGAGCAGATAGTTGAAAGAATTGCTCGCGGTGAAATACTAACTGGAAAAGGTTTGAATCAAGAGACAACATTAAAGCGACATGGAGACACTTGTTGGGGTTCCCATTTTGGTACAGTTACAAGTGTTATCTCATTATTTTCTCCAATAATTTCCTTGATGAAAATTATTGAAGACGAGCCTAAGAATGATGCTGCAAGAACTGATGCAGGTTGCATTTTGTATGCCATGGAGGATTTTGAGTTTGCATTCTTGTTGCATCTAATGCAACTTATCTTGGGGATTTCTTATGAGTTGTCACAAGCACTACAAAGAAAAGATCAAGATCTTTTAAATGCAATTGGTTTAGTGAAGGTAGTCAAGATTCGCTTACAAGAGGTGAGAGATCATGGTTTTGATGAATTGCTTCAAGAAACGAACATATTTGCCAATAAATATGATATTGACATTCCAAATATGGAAGATGTTTATTGTCCTAAAGGGAGATCAAGACGAAGATTGGAATCATTCACATTCTTGCACTACTTTAAGGTGGAGTTATTTAATAGAGTGATAGATACTCAAGTTCAAGAGTTGGGTGATAGATTTGATAATGTCAATACCAAGTTGCTTGAGTGTTTGAGTTGTCTTGATCCTCGTGATTCATTTGCTGCTTTTAACAAAGAAAAGTTGATTGAGTTTGCTAGATTTTATCCTTTGGAGTTTGATGAGGTTGCAGATATTCCTTTTCTTTTTTCAAGTCTGGGTAATTTTATTGTTGATGTAAGAGCTGATTCTGATTTTGTCAATTTGAAAAGAATTTCTGAACTTACTTTGAAGATGGTTGAGAAGAGAAAAGATATTGTTTATCCATTGGTCTATTTGTTGATAAAGTTGGCACTCCTTCTACCGATAGCAACTGCTAG
This sequence comes from Gastrolobium bilobum, assembly GCF_033153095.1. NCBI lineage: Eukaryota > Viridiplantae > Streptophyta > Magnoliopsida > Fabales > Fabaceae > Gastrolobium > Gastrolobium bilobum. Next base: position 78,560 of record NW_026895213.1, on the reverse strand, counting down.
TGTTGAGCGAGTTTTTTCTGCAATGACTTTTGTTAAGGATAAGTTACGCAATCGAATAAGTGATGATTGGTTTAATGCATGCATGTTAACTTATGTTGAACGTGATATATTTGATAAGATTGATGATGAAGATATAATGCAATATTTTCAAGCAATGAAGAATCGAAGAATGCTTTTGTGATCGTTCAATTGTAATAACTTAGTTAACTCTTGATTATTATTTTTATGTTAAGTTGATGTTTTCTTTTCTTTTCTTGTTTATATTATTTTGTTTTTTAATGCATTTAAAAATTCAATTAGATGGTTTGGCCACTTTGGGACTTTTTTGCATTTTCCTCCATCTCAGTGTACCAGCTTTTCATGGAGGTTAGTCACTGTTAATTTTGCCAATGCAGATGTTAAATACCTTTTTGTTTTGAGATTAAATGTTAGTAATTCTTATGTATACTGTTTATCAGGTAGTAACTAAAGAGATTGGATGACTTGATTTTTATTCTGGGTTTGCACACTACAATCGCTCAACTCAACAATCATTGGACATAGCTTCACTGCCATACTTGCTTCACAGGTAACTTTTATTTTATACATCATTTTTTACTAGTTTATGTCCTTCTTTTTCAACATTCTTAGTCAAGGGTTGCTAAGTATTTGTCTGCAAGATCACCGGGCTGCTTATGACATGTCAGGGTAGGCTGGTTTTAGTGGGAATGTTCCTGCATTGATAAGTCAACTCCTCCACGTGAAAGTTATATCAAAAATATTTTAAGTAAATTTTGATATATGGAAAACTAATCTATACATTCAAACTATTCATAACATATAATATATCATAATTATTATAGAGTTTATGTTAACACATAGTGACATATATAATATCAAAGAAACAATTAAAGTGCTAGAAATAAAGAGTTTAGATAATTAAAACACAATATATCCTAGTTCAGTCACCACCACTTGTGACCTACGTCTAGACTGAATCTACTCGATCAAATCTTTTACTAACAGTCTAGCTTCACATGTGCTTTACAAATCGCTACAACCTTCCAAGACTTCGGGCTCTTGGATGCCTTACAATTTTCACTCCAAATTTACTTAGGTATTTGGGTACCTTTCAAACTTAATGGATCTCACAACTCTTTACACTCAAGAATACAAAGAAAAAAGTGTGGTTATACAACTTGAAACACTATGGGTATATGAATTTTCAAGATATAAGCTCAAATATATGTAATCTTTAAAAGATATGAAAGAATAAGCAAATGATAGTGTAGAAGCTCTCAAAATATGCTTAAGATGAGCAAAAAAATGATGCCCAAAATGTTTTAGAGTTATTGGAAATGTATATATAGTGTTTTCATTGAAAACTAGTTGTAAGTAATCGATTACTTTCGTGGAGTAATTAATTACTTGATGAAGTAATCGATCACCTTCATAAAGTAATCAATTATGTACTTTCATCTGCAACTTGACAGCAAGAACACGGTTTAGTATTTTAGGCATAACTTGAGCTATTCTTGTAGGATTGATATGATATTGGTCTCTTTGGAAAGATAAAAGAAGATCTACAACTCCTATAAAGAACACAAGATCTAAATCCATCATCTTGTATACGAAAAATTATTCGAAAGATAGCAATTAAATTATGCAGCAAATTTTAAGTTCAAATGTGTTCTAGCTTGTTTCCAACCACTTTTTATGAAAGATCTTGAGTTGATAAATATTTTGAAGTTATAAAATATGTCAAGGATCTTTTCCATGGGTTTTTCAAATCTCTTTCAAGTGTTTAAAGTTATGGATGATGCAATTTGAAAAACATGTTTACTTTGAGAAAAACTTTGAGCTCATGCAATGCAATCTACCATATACCCTTACACATGAGTCTACGTTCTAGAGATATAATTCTAAATAAGATTTTGGAATTAGGTTCACATCTTGATTCTTTACTTGAACTTGATGCTTTGAACTTGTTGGATATGACAATACTTGATATTTTGTTGGTTTTAAAACTTTTTCACCATGGTTGTGATATTGAGCTTCTTTTAGATGTTGTCCATGGTTTGTTGTCTTTGATTTTGGTGTTTCTCTTTTAATTATTCCTTGTTTCTCTTAATTGAATTTCTCTTGACTCTTTGCTATTCTCAAAGCTCATCCATGTTGTTGCAACTTTGATGTCTTTAATCTTTTTATGTGGCTCCAACATGTATCTTCAATCCTCACGCATGGTTAATGTTTTTTGTTCTTGATCAAGGTTATTCTTTTTTTGTTGTTGCCTCTTTGTTATCATCAAAACATATCTTGTATCTACATGTAGACCAACTGTTACTTTTCTTCAAGTCCTTAATTCTCAAAGTAAGAATAAAAAATCATTAATTGCGGAAGAGGAAGTAAATGAATTCATTAAAAAAATTTCAATAAATACTTTGTAAGCTTAAGCATAAAGGAAATGATAACCGAAAAAATAAAAGGAAATACATTCTTAGCATATATTTATTTTTTATTTTACTTTTTTAACAATACTAATGTGGAGGTTTAAACTCTATGACCTCAGTAACTTTTTAAGAGAGCATTTTAAGTCCGAAGATCCAACATATTTTCTTTGGTTAAAAGTTAAGACAATTTTTATTTTTGGCAATTTTAAAAAAAAATTACTATTTAAGTGAGCCGACGACCATTTAACAAAGCTCAAAATAAAAAAATTATTATAAAAATTTATTTTTCATTAAATAATTTTATTAAATCATTTGATTTATTTGAATAGTAAATTATTAAATATTTTGAAGTTTTTAAGACTTTAAATAATTTTTCATTTCATAGTTTATATTTTAAATTTCTTAACAAGTTAGTCATAATTTTTATTATATATAAAGTCTCAAACAAAATGATTTCCAAAATTCAACCTTTTTGGATTGTACAGGGCTGGATAGGTCAAACCATCGAGCCAAATATCTCTTGGAGTGGATAAAGCCCGACCAAGTTAATCATGACCCAACTCTTCAACTACTTCAGGTGCACAGACGCTCTTTTCTATTCTAAGGGATTCCTTGGACACCAACACATGGGTAGTATAAACTATAGCTCAGTTTCACTAATCACTACCATCATGCCAATGAAAAAGAAGGGAGACTTTAAACACACCACGTAAGTGTGAAAAGTAACTTTGTGATGGAGAACATCGTGAAAGAACTTGAGCGAGATAAGGAAGATGTAATATCCCAGAAAAATAATAGTAATTTATAATACAATAAATTATTTATAATTTAGTAGTAGTAATAGTAATAGTAATAATAATAATAATATATGTATATATATATATATATATTAGATGATAAATTGTGATTTGTGCATTATGTGATTATTTGATTAGTAATTTGATTAGATATGATGAGTCAGCATTGAGTCAATAATGAGTCAGTCATGAGTTAGCGATATTCTGAGCTATAAGAAATTAAGAATAAAAAAGGAAATAGTGTATGAAGCCAATATTTGAGCCAGGTACATCAATGAAGAATAAGGAAATAATTGCACGAAACTCATATCTGAGCCCAGAACTCCAACTATAAATAGAGGCCTAGTCTAACAAAATCAAATCACTTTCAATCCTCAGTAATTCTCCTCTTCTCCTCTGCTACTCTCTTCTTACCTCAAAATGTTATTTTATTTTTTTTTATTTTTTATTTTTTAATTTGGTTACAACCGTTTCTTTTCTCTAATCGCTTTTCTTCTAAAAGGTAGCAAACACGAAGACCAGGTAATCCTAATCTCTAGAGAGTCAAGGGTTAGATTTATATGAATTTTTGCTTGATGTAATCTCGATACTTAGGGCACTATAGTTTTATTTTATATTAAATTTATTAAATGTGATTCTAATCATCATGGAATAATCAGTTAATTTGATATTTATGTAATCTTAATCCCTAGGTTCTCTTAGATTATTTGTGTATATAAAATTTGGAATTCCTATGTTCTTTTAGGTTATTATATATATATATATATATATATATATATATATATATATATATATATATGAAATTTGGTGTATGTAACCTTAATCCCTTCGTATTTGTAAGTTATCTTTTGTATGAATTTTTGTTTGTAATTCTAATACTTAGAGCACTGTAGTTTTGTTTTATATAAAAATTTATCCTATTTCTTAATCTTTAATTATCTGTAAAAAATTTATATTATCTGGGAACTTTATTGGGTTTTGACCCCTATAAAATAATAGGATTATTTATAAAATTATTTATATTATTTGGGAACTCATCTAATTAACCCTAGATAAGTATAACATTAATTATATATTATATATGAGTCTTATTAGGAATTTTATTTAATTTCTATGGAAAACTTATTATGTGCGATCTATAGAAAATTTGTTATGTGTGTGATGTGCTTGGGAATAATATTAATACCTTGATGGTGATAGATAATAAATCATAAAGTAAATTTTGTCTTTGATAAAATGATGAAAATTTTATTATGTACAATATGAGTCTTATTGAATAAAATAAAGAAATTTTGATTCCCTTGAGTAACTGACAAATAGGTTATATATTAAAGAAAAAACTTTCTAAATATGACAAGATTGAATGTTTCTGATTGTGTGTGATTAATTAATTAGTGGGATGATAGCTTTGGGATGGTACCTCATAAAGTGATGAACAAAAATTTTGGACTTTATGCCTCCAATAATTATGTGATGTGAAAAGAGATTATTTGTTCTTCTCAAAGTGGTATCTGGCAGGATATCTGGGATACTAGTAGTAACTTTGGAAAGAAGTGTACACACTAAGAAGAGATATTGTTGATATGTGACTGGCAGGATATCCGAGTCAGGGTAGACCGGCAGGATCTCCGGGTCTACCATGGTTCTCTACCCACTAAATGAACATAATAAAGATTATAAATAATATTTGATTCGATGTGAATATATAATGAAGTTGATATTTGATGTGATTATGATGGGAATATATTATATATATGATGAAGTTGATATCTAATTTAATTATTATGTAATTATATATTTAATTTGATTACTATATTTGAGTTATATAAATTATGTTTTGATTAGGATTACCAGCTTTGCGGACTTTTGTGTTTGTTTGGTTGCAATGATCCTTCGGGGGAGTAGATTTTCAGTGATCCAGGTTGCAAAAGATTGGGCTAACAGTGGGCAGTGAGGATAACTACTCAGAAATTTTTAGCTAATCCTAAATTTTACGTATAAGACATAGTCTCTGATTTTATTGTAATATTATGAATGTAAAAGAGCCTTGCACTTGTCCCTGTTACAGGTGAGGCGGTAACATTTTCCCAAATTAGTTTTAGATTAGCTTTCGCAACATTTATTATATTCAAATAAAATATTAAAATGTGAATTTTAGCAATTTCTTTATTTTAAAAATTGTTAGAAATTTGGGGGGTGTTACAGAAGATCTCTTGGAGCGGGGTGTCAAGAAACCTAAAAAGAATAGGGTCGAAGACTCCCCCATGGATGAGGAGATGAAGAAAGATAGTTTTAATGGAACATGTGAGGAGAAACTAGCAAAACGCTCTTCACTTATTAAGACTGTGGAAACTCCAATCAGGGGTTCCAAGAAGCTAGTCTCATATAAGGATATCGTCCTCAAGATGAATAGGGAAGGGGATGGTGGAAAAAGTGATGAAGAGGATTGGATGTCCACTCAAAGAAAAGAGGAGGAAGAGGACGGTATTATGGAGGAGGTGATTTTAGAAGAGCATGATGACCTCTGTGCCCAGTTTATAGGTTCTCATTACATCAGCACAAAGAGGATTGTAAAAAGTAGACTAGTGCTCGCATTAACTATCAAACTCCTAGGGAGGAAGATATGCAATTATTTTCTAATGTCAAGACTTTTGAAACTCTAGTGTCTTGAAGGTAAGTTTGAAATTATTGACCTGGAAAATGGTTACATCCTTTTCAATTTTCATATGAATAAAGATTATCACCATGTCCTGCAAGAAGGATCATGGGTAGTAGTGGAGCATTATGTTACTGTGCAAAGATGGAGGCCAATGTTTGATCCCTTTGATGAGCATCTGAAGCGCCTAGTTGTATAGCTAAGGATTCTAGGGCTTCCATTGGAGTTATACTCTGCTCAACATTTGTGTAGGATTGGTAATTTATTTGGCAAGACTTTAAAGATAGATAGGAACTCTTAGAGGAATTCAGAGGGTGGAGATGGGGAATACACAGAGAAGGCAAAGTATGCACAAATTTGTGTTGAAGTAGACTTGAGAAAAAGTTTCATCCCAAAGTTTCAGTTAGGTGGAAAAATCCTCCCAGTGGCCTATGAAGGCCTTCACTTAATTTGTTTTGGATGTGAAAAATATGGCCAAAGGCAAGAGACATGTAGTGGTGGAGTGGAGAATACCAAGGTTGATACAGTTCCAACAGAGATATTGACAAGCCTTCTGACTCAGCCAAGGCAATGTCTGGATTCAAAGAGGAGAAGTCAGAAGCATTCGGTTCTTGGATGGTGGCCCAGTGTCAAGCTAAGGGATAGAGACTCAAGGCGGTTCCTCAAACAACTTGGTGATGGCCTCTAGGTCAGAGATGCAAAGTTTGGAAAATGAAAAAAAGGTTAAGGACACCAGCTATCGAGGGGGTAGGGATGATAGCGCGCTAAACAAGCAACTAGTCACTGCAACAGTTGCATAGGGGGCTGATACAATGACTTTGCAGAAAGGATAGGAATCTCCTGAAGGTAATACGTTGACCTTTAAGACCACGACAAAATGAGAGCTAAGTAAACCACTTCCTTCTATTTCTAATTCTCTAGCATCAAAGCTTGTGTATGTGGTTTAAAATAAAGATATCTCTATAGGGTCACTTCCTCTAGGCTAGAGCAGGTAAAGAAAGGTAAACCCCCTAACATGACTGAAATAAAAGGATTACAATTAATGAACCCAAACCGTCAAAATCAAGGAAGATGGAAAAGGCTCCTGTAGCAGGAAGCAAAAAGCCTACTTCAAAAAAACTACTTGTTAAAGCTAATGAAAAGTTTATTCTGGTAGATGTAAAGGAGAAAGCTAGGTAGAAAGAGCATGAGGTGCTCCAAGTTATGAGATACATGACTAATGACCAAAAAGAGCAAGCCTTGGAGAGAGTGGTCTCCTCCATGCTTGCCGCCAAAAGTGGTTCCCCTTCTTTAATGCTTGAGTCCATCTAGGAAAGGATATGGAGGTTTCAATGGTGGATCTCAATCTTAGAAAAGTGGGTTGGAGTTTCTACCAGACAAAAATCGAAACCCCAATGTTGGTGCTCCATCAAACATAGATTGTTCCTTTAATGGAAGAAAAGCCACTGGGAAAGGTAGCTCCATGCATAGCGGCCAACCTTCAAGTTGTGTCTTATAAATCTGTTGATTTGGAATTGTCGTGGGAATGCTAAGAAGCGCCTTAAAGGTATTATGTTCACTTTTATGAAGAAGCATAAAGTTGAGATTATTGTTCTATTAGAGCCTGGGGTGGCTAAAATTATTCGTAGTCTAGGTTTCTCTAACTTTTGTATTGAATAAGCTAGAGGTTTTTTTTTGGGAATATGGATCCTTTGGAATAAGTTGAATTTTTCAATGAATCTTATTGAGAAAGGCCATCAATGCATCCATGTGAGAATAAATTGCCATGAAAATGATCAGTTTATCTTCTCTGTTATTTATGCTTGTCATAATTTTGACCAAAGGAAGCTTCTGTTGGACGAGATTAAGAGGTTTGGTTGTCATGTCCAAGAACCTTGGATGTTAGCTGGTGACTTTAATAAAGTGCTAACAACTAATAAGAAAATAGTGGTGCTCCTATTGATGTGAACAGATTCTTAGTATTTGGTGAGATGATAGATGAGTGCAACATGTTAGATCTCAACTTCTCTGGTCCTTTTTTCACTTGGAAAGGTCCCAAGTTTGCTCACTTGGCTCGTGTTTTCAAAAGGATGGACCATGTTTTAGCTAATGCTTCTTGGAGGTCTAAATTTGATAAAGCTAGAGTGAAGATCCTTCCTAAGAATTATTCAGACCATAACCCTGTACTTATCAATTTGTTTGTTAAGTTTGATGTGTGGTAAGATCGTCTCTTTCGTCTTTTCCCTGCCTAGCTTGACCACCCTCAATTTGCATAGGTGTTGTTGGATAGCTGGAGTAATGAGATGGATACCTGTAGCAATTTGGAGTGTCTAGTTCCTATCCTCTGCGAGTGGAATTCCAATACTTTTGGGAATATTTTCCGAAGAAAAGATGCCATTATTCGAAGATTGGATAGTATTCAACACAAGCTAAATTTAGGCCCCAATCTATTGTTGGAAGGTCTGGAGTTTGACCTTAGAATGGACCTAGAGGAAACTCTGGATCTTGAGGAAAAAATTTGGTATCATAAGTCGAGAAATAAGTGGATCAAGGATGGTGATCGTAACATTAGGTATTATCATACTATTGCCATTGCGAGGAGAAGAAGAAACAAAATAAAGGCCTTGAAAAATGACTTGGGAGTTTGGGTTAAGAACGAAGCTAGCTTAAATGAGCTGGTGTCCAATTTCTATATGCATTTGTTCACTGAGATTGAGTTGCTCCGTCCCTAATTTAATACTTCTGTGACTTGGCCAAGGCTGGATGGGGTGGATATCGGAAGATTGAGTAAGTCTCTATATAAGAATGAAGTCAAAGTTTCTTTTTTTCAATTAGGCGACAACAAAGCACTGGACCGAATGGTTATCCAGTTTCCTTCTACCATAGAAACTGGAACATCATGGAGGGGAAGATTTTTGAGGATATTGTTAAAATTTTTGACAATCCATAAGCCATTATGAGTCTAAATGAGACCATGTTTGTCCTTATCCCCAAAATTGATAACATGGAGAACATGGGCTAGTTTAAGCCTATCTCTCTGTGTAATGTGTTCTATAAGGCAATAACCAAAATAATTATGAACAGGTTAAAGCCTATTATGAACAAATTGGTTTCCCGTTCCAAACAAGCTTTGTCCCAGGTCGAAATATTCACGATAATGTGATTATCACTCAGGAAATGACTCATGCTATGAATAGGAAAAAAGGGAAAAAAGCCTACATGTCTATCAAGATTGATCTTATCAAGGCTTATGGTCCTTTGAGCTGGAGCTTTGTGGAAAATGTCTTGTGGAAGCTGGTATCCCGTAGAAGTTAGTTGATGTGATTCGAGAATGCATTTATTCTCCAAACTTTAAAATTTTGTGGAACGGTACTAAGTTGAACAACTTCTTCACTTCTAAGGGAATTAGGCAAGGGGACATGATTTCTCCCCTTTTGTTTGTCCTGTGTATGGATAAACTCTCACACCTAATAGCAAAAGAACAGATGGAAAACTATGAAAGTAGGGCGAATAGGGCCTTTTATATGTCATCTCATGTTTACATATGACCTTGTTTTGTTTGGTGAAGCCCCTTTGGAGCAGTTGGAAGTGATAGTGAACTGTCTCAACACATTATGTGCTATGTTTAGTCAAGCTATAAGTATTGAAAAAAATGTCATCTATCTTTTCCAAGAATACTCTTTAGCCCATCAAATAAGCTATTATTTAGGCTAGTCGTTTTAAGCCTGCAGATTTCCTAAGAAAATACCTTGAAGCTACTCTCTATCATGGTCGGGGCAAGAGGAAGAATTTCGAGAGTATTATTCATTGGGTCAGACAGAGGTTAGCTGGGTGGAAGAGCCATTTGATGTCCTTTGCAGGGAGGACTACCTTGGCTAAATTCGTTCTTAGCTCTATTCCAACTTACCATATGCAGTATAGCTCTTTACCAGATTTCATTTGTAAAGAAATTGAGAAATTGCATAAGGTTTTCATTTGGGTTGATTCAGATCATCAAAGGAAGCCTCATTTGGTTTCTTAGGATAATTTATGCATTCCCAAGAAGTTCGGGGGTCTGGGCATCACTAATTTGCAAGCGCATAATAAAGCCTTTATTCATAAAGAGCTTGGAAGATTTTGAATAACAAGGAAGAGCTATGGGTTTAGGTTCTATATGGAAAATATGGTGTAACCTTGATCCGAGAAGGAGCATCACATATTCTAATATTGATTCCAACCTTTGGAAAGGGATTTGTTCGGTTTGGGCTAATTTTTCTCAGAATTTATAGTAGGAGACTGGAGATGGCCAAGATATTTTGTTTTGGCAAAATTGTTGGCCGAGTTTGGAGAGGCCTCTGCGAGATTATGCTCGCAATGCATTGGACAATGCTCAATTTCATATGAAGAGTGCAAATTTCGTGGGAGCCACATCAGGTGAGTGGAATATAGACCTGTTGCATAACTTCCTTCAAGAAGATGTCATTTAGCATATCAGGTCTGTTCTGCCTCCTTCATTTAATAAAGGACCTGATCAACTTGTTTGAAAGAATTCTATAGGAGAAGGGAGCATTGTTAGGAATGCTTATTATACAATCATGGGGTTTAACAATTTGCTTCCTGACCCAATTTGGAATATAGTGTGGAAGTGGGCAAGACCTTTTATGTTGCGATTTTTTGCTTGGCTGCTTCTCCAAGGTCGTACCTTCACCAAGGAGACCACTGCTAAATGGGGGGAATCCTATTTTTGCCATATCTGTTTCGGCATGGTAGAAGATAGTCTTCATGTGTCGAGGGATTGTAAGATGGCGAAGTCTATCTGGAAAAATTGATTTGCAGGAGGTATTGAGGAAGATTTCTTCTCCTTAAACTTATTGGAGTGGCTTAGGAAACATTTCTTTGGGGGTTGGGATCGTTACGGGCGTTGGATTTGATGGATACTTTCAAAAAAAAAATATGGTTCCTTTGGATGTGGCGTAATAAAGAGGTTCATAATCCTCTGTTCTCCAAACCCATTTCCTTTATCCAGGTGATTTCTAGTTACATAATAGATGTGAAGGATATAGTAGGAAACCGTTCCTCTCATACCTTATCCCATGTTTTCCCCGTTCATGAGACTTAGTCTCTACCTCCCTTAGGTTTTTGGAAATTAAATGTAAATGGGACGGTAATGAAAACCTCCAATAGAGCGACGTGTGGTGGTCTTGTAAGGGATGTTAAAGGAGCCTGGGTTAAGGGTTCTACTTATGGGATTGGGATATGCACTACTCTGATTGCTGAATTTTGGGTGATCCTCATTGGAATTCAGATTGCATAGGACTGTGGTGTGACTCACTTTATTATCAAAAGTGATTATGCTTTAGCAATTAAAGGCGTTTAGCACTGAGAATGCATTAGGGTCTGCTCCTCGCATGGTGAACTGCATTTTGGAGTGGTGTTCCAGAGATTGGGAGGTCCAGTTTATTCATGTTATAAGAAAGAGGAACAAGAGTGTTGAATGGTTGGCAAAATTTCCTTGTGATTCAAATGATAATTTGATTATACATCAGGATTTCCCTCTTGGTATGGGGTTGTTGTTGGTGTTAGATGCTAGCGTCTTAACCCTTTAGTTTTTGCTTTCTTTTGAACTTCGACCCCTTCTTGTATTGAAAAAACGCACCTCGAGATAGGAACCTCACCCACCCTTTATATTAATGGGAACAGTGACCAAAATGTCACTGTTCACTCACTTTTTATCCAAATGTCACACGAACAGTGTTATTTCCCAATATGCCACGTGTGCAAGTTCGCTATAGTGCCCACCGAATTTGGTTTGCTAATGTGGCACGTTTCTGGTGGACAACAAGTTCCCTACTCCCAGTAGCGAACTTCGTTACAATTAATGGACCTGCACTCTCCGCATGCCATGCCACGTGGCAGACATACAACAAAGTTCGCTGCAGTAGGCAGCGAACTATGTGTAACGACTAGTAGTCCACATGTCTGACATGCACCAAGTTCGCTAGGGTGGGTAGCGAACTTGGAGCAACGGCTACCCATCCCTATCCTATATAAACCAGCCTCCACCATTCCCCCCACCCCAAACTTTTCTCCCTTTAACTCTCACTCTTTCCTTTTTCCCTCTCATTCTATATCTCTCTCTACATTAACAAGGTTAGTAATTTCAATATTGTTTTTTTTTGCAGTTTTTTAGGGTTAGTTATTTGATATAACTTATTTATAAGATGAAACCTTAAGTTAGAAGATTAATTTTATTATTTGGACAATAGGATAGAATATGTATGTCAATGTTATTAGGTTTAGTATTATATATTTATGCATTATATAATAATATTAATTGTATAATATTATTTATAGGTAGAAAACTTAGGTTAGAAGAATTTTATATTAATGTTGTTAAATTTAGTATTTAATAATTTTTTAATTATACATTATTTAGTAATATTAATTGTGCAATATTATTTAGTTATAAGGTTTAAAACTTAGGTTAGAAGAATATTATATTAATGTTGTTAAAGTTTGTATTTAATAATTTTTTGATTATGCATTATTTAATAATATTAATTGTGTCATATTATTTATTTATAGGTAGACAACTTAGGTTAAAAGAATTATTAATTTTTTTTCAGACCGTAGGTTAGAAGCTATGTATATTAATGTTGTTAAAGTTAGTATTGAATATTTATTTATTTATGCATTATATAATAATATTAATTGTTTGATATTATTGATTTATAGGTAGAAAACTTAGGTTAGAAAAAAAATTTGTTTTTATTTTAATAATTACGATTTTAGGTCTCTTAGGTAATAGGATATGTTTAACATTTTGTTTTCGTCTCTTACGATACCGTCCATGTTTATATATAATCTTATTGTAATTTGTAATGTTGTAACTGTAATATAATTTTTTTATATAAATAGATCCATTGAGCAGCACAACCCGCACCAGAGTGTGATCGACCCTGGTCCTTCCGACCGTTCTCTCCTCAAGTTGTAGGAGAAACACATTTCCACTCATGTGTGGAACACATCTGAGGACCTAGATATATGTTATTGTGTGCTTAATGTCAGACACACCGCTACACACAATCACCTTGACATACCTGAGGACATCCAGTCGTTTCTGATGAACATCTTCGTATCTCCTTTAAACACTTGACCGTTCGATCCAAAATATCTCCTCCCATTGTAATATAAAATGGCGATTAAAACATTGCTACTCTCACTCATTATGTCGTGAAATATGAAATACAAAATATAAAGAACAAGAAGAAAAAACTGGGATTCTTTGGAAAACAACGCACCAGATTAACAAATTGAAGGTGGGAGTTGGGTGGGGGTATAAATAGCACTGAGTTCGCTATACATATTAACAAACTGTAACTGTCGGCAGCTAGTTCGCTGGCCCATATAGCAAACTAGTGGGGAGCTGCCACGTGGCACCTAGTTCGCAGCAGGGTACAGCGAACTTGGTCAGGTGCTGCCACTTGGCACCTAGTTCGTTTGCCCCTACAGCGAACTATCAGGGAGGTGCCACGTGGCACATATTTCGCTTGGACCTTCAGCGAAGTAGGTTAGATTCAGTCACATGGCACACCTAGTTCGCTGCCATCGTTGCATATGACAGCGAACTTCTCTACGTGTTCTGCCAATGTGTCAACAATAATTGCAACATAGAAACGCGTCACATCAACAAACCCAGTTCGCTATGCACTATAGCGAACTTGCATGCGTGGCATATTGAAAAATATCATTGTTCGCGCGATATTTGGATAAAAAAATGAGTGAACAATGGCATTTTGGTCAATGTTGCATATAAATGTTATTGTTCATCCTTTTAATTTTTTATATTTTCTCTCTTTTGTATTTTATTGTCTATTGTGCACCCCTTGTATACATGTTTATTGTTCACTCTCCATCATATTTTGAGTTGGGTATTACAATGCTTATACAATTTACAAATACTTTCGCTGCCGCAATGGACCAACTTTTGAGCCTTCAGGCAGGTTCGAGTCACCTCGAGCTAAAGCATCTGGAACACCTTTCCATGTTATTAATCCAACAATTTTTTTTTTCTTTCATCGTTGTTCGTTTTTCCCATTTGGCTGAAAAGTTTCCAAATTCCCCATGTTACACTACAATTTTCTAAGCTTGATTCTAAGTCCTAAACATCTTGTGGGCCTACCACAAGAATTCGTCTAATCAAAAGTGAATCGGGCTTTGATCGTCAAGTGGCACCAGCCCAGTAGCTCAATGAGGATCTAATCCTAATTCATTGGATTTTGGAGGATATTCCTACTTTGACGCGACGGTTTCTACTAGCCCTAAAGAAAATGACAAGCAAATATTTTATTGGGAAAATATTTTTGCTTTTTGCTATAAGAAAAAAAAAGTTGCCACATTTACATAAAAGTGAATGAGTTTCACAAAATATTTTCTCTCTCTTCTCTTTGTAATGGGACCACATTTTTATGTGATGTAATAGAAAAAAAATTCTACAACAAAAGCAGAAACATTAAACTCATATTTTATTATGAGTTTTTTTTTTTGCAAATAGCATATATTTACATAGTTTTTTTTTTAAAGATTTATATGCCGATTCATCAATTAATCCGGTCGAATTGGACAAGACCTCTACCAAATTTTTAATATAATTGCATACTCAGACTAAAAAAGTCCGATTTAATTTAGAATTCCAAATTAAATGAGATCTGGTCCTTTTTATTACCAGAAAAATAAGGAATTGCAAACGAAATCAAACAGTATTACCATAGAACACATTTTATACTCATCAGATACTAAAATATAATTCTAATTTTTCGACAGGTCCCAGTTTTGGTGTTAGTACTAACGCAACAAAAATACAAAAAAAAAACTGTAAAAAGTCCACGCAATGATGCGAAAGAGGGCTAAAGCACCATTTTAAAGTTTTTGGACAAAAGAATTGCCCGGTTAAAGTTGATTGCATAAGTTTTTCCAAAGTAATGCAGTCAAACATGTCACCTATGCTGACGGGACTAGTCCCGTCACTGATACTGACGGGACTCGTGTCACGTCAGCGCCACGTAAGCAGTCCAATTACCGTAAATTTTCGGAAAACCATAACTTGTGATTCGGGTATCCAAATCAGATGATTTTTTTTTTGATTTCACATAACTTTTCAAGATCTACGCAATGACACCTCATTTGATATATTTTATCTCCCACAAACATAGTCTTATGGATAAACACTCTTGTGATTGTGATACAATTGTTACAAATTCAAATTATGTTTGTGGGAGATAAAATATGTCAAACGAGGTATCATTGCGTAGATCTCGAAAAATTATGTGAAATCAAAAAAAAAATCATCTGATTTGAATACCCGAGTCACAAGTTATGGTCTTCCGAAGATTTACGGTAATTGGATTGCCTACGTGGCGCTGACATGGCACGAGTCCCGTCAGTATCAGTGACGGGACTAGTCCCGTCAGCATAGGTGACATGTTTGACTGCATTACTTTGGAAAAACTTATCCAATCAGCTTTAACCGGGCAATTCTTTTGTCCAAAAACTTCAAAACGGTGCTTTTCCCTGCGAAAGAGTGTTAAACCAAAACCAACGTCACCTATGATATAGTCGTAACAAAAAATTTAAGATTCAACCAACCGAGAGTAGGAACTCCTAAATCATCTTTTTGACTTTGTTATTTGTTCCCTATCTAGGTCGAATCAGTATCCTCAAAAGTCAATAAACCTCTCGTTAGGTTGTCAAAAAATTCTCAAACCCATCCATTGCTTCTTTCTCATTCAAACGTAATAAGCAAAAATAGAATAACGCGTGCCTCACCAATGAGGTTTCCTCGTCAACTTTCAAAACTTAAAGCACACGAAACCCACTCATCAAATCGAAGCAATGCAACATTTTTCTCCAGCCGTTGGGGCCGTGACTGTATACCTTCCTGTTCTCTTGTCCCCATTTTCAAATTCGCACAAGGAGCAAACAAGACATATCAAATCAAGGTAAATAATAGCCATAAAACCAAAAGCTCCTTGCATATATATCAAACTTCTTCTGAATTCAACATATCAATGTTGTTCAATTTCTTTACCCTTCCTCTATAAAATATATAACAAAGACCAACCAGTACTCTTCTTGTATTTAAGTATTTCAAAAAATAAAATAAAAAGACATAGACCATAAGAAATCCCATATATAAGCTAATTAATTAAGCATGCCACATAGTCTGAGCGTTGACTAATCACAAAGCTAATTAAATAATTTTTAGACGAACTAGTGCATGGCATGGGTGAGAACAAAAACTTGTGAAAGATTATCAGCAGTTGGATCAACCAATCGAGCCTAAGATGATTCAAGGACAACAGCATTTGCCACCTCAGAAGATGTGAGCGAGTGATTATGATCTCCTTCGTAGGTGACAACGAGCATGTTTGAATCATCCAAAGCACGCTCCACGTGTTTGCGTGCCGGGCACCCTCTCACGCTCGTACACTTGTAATAACCTCTGAAATGACAATGTCCATAACAAATTAACAATATTTCAGAGAATATAAATAGCCACCAACATTATTATATGTGAATATAGTTTCTAGTGTTGTTTGTCTCATGCATGCAGTATACAAAACAAAAAAATTTGATGGGATTCACTTATTTTCTTTCTTTTTTTTCTCTTTGATGAATCCTGCCTATTTTTTTATGTGTTGAATGAGATATATGTTTTAATAAATTCCAAGCACATAAACATAGGCAAAGAGAATATATTAAGATACCTCGGATGGGGAGAACCCTTGATGGGTTTCTGTCCGTATTTTCTCCACGAATAATCATCAGGTGGGATATCAGCAGTTTTAGAACTAATAGCTGGAACTCTAATCACTCTCTTCAACTTGAATTTCCTGCATCATTTAAACTTTATATTATATATATGCCATATGTAATGTAATGAAAAAGTGACAATATTGATGCTAAGATCAAACAAAAAAAAAATTATGACAAGTATAGCATCATTAGCATACCTTTTCTTGGGGCAATGACACTGCGCAGAGGATGATCCACACTTGATTGCAGGAAAATCAATGGAATTGCACTTCCTCTTCAAAGAAGTTGAAGACAGTGGTGGTTTACGCATATAAGAAGACCCCTGCAGGGACACGTGAGTAATTTGGAACCCGAAGGAACGAGATTGCTGTTGCAAACTTTCGCTGTCTGCAGATAACGTAGACACATAGGATTTGGCAGCAGAAACTGATGGAGAAGCAGAAAGTTTAATAGAACCATTTGTTTCATTCTTCGCTGGTGGTAAAGGTAAACGCTGCTGAGGGAGCGTGAAAGGGTTCTGAGGAGGGCAATAAGCTTTAAAAGCAGAGACTTGTTCTGTTTTGTGCTGTTGTGGGTGTGGGTGCTGAAGAGAAAGCATGTCTTTTTTGGGTTTTGAATCCACCGTTTGCTGCAATTGAAGAAGAGGAACAGGTGGAACACTTGGTGGGGCTCTTCTGAAACGAGCGTGACCGGTTCTTGGCTTGTCAAGGAGAGAAATAACCTCTCTGAACCTGTTTACAGCAACATCTGCAACAGCTCCGAATTCTGACTCATCCTTTGATGATGATGACTCATTGGCTTGTTGCTGCTGATTCTTCTGTTCAGAAATCATGTTCATGAGCTTCTCAACGCTATGAATGCCAGCAGAAGCTGCTTGCTGCACTGCAAAATCATTGTTGCCTGCAAAGCTATTACCCCCATAACCCGTTATAAGCTCCACAGCCATGGTTCCAATACCATCAACAAAAGAGTGAAAGAGAAAGAAAGAAAAAAAAATTAAATTTTTCTTTTCAAATGAGCCTTTTTTGTGTGCTTGAAGATTGGTTGCGGGAGAATAATCATGGGGTTGAATCTTTTTTATTTCTTTTGGGTGTTGTGAGATGGTTGTAGACGAATAAGAGGGAAAGGATAAAAGGAGTTAAAAGAAAGGAATTGAGAAAGAAACCGTTTTAGTCAAAGGGAGATGCAAAGGGTCAAACCCAACAACGAATAGCTTCTCTCCACGTGGAAATTTCTTAGGTCATTGACCCATCTCTCTTTAGGTGGGTCCCCTTAACGGGATAGAGTGGGTTGAAGACAAATAGGACGATTAAGAGAGAGAGAGAGAGAGAGATGGTGGGAAGGTCAAAAGGTTGTAAGAGCCGTTGGATTTTTGATGGGAAAGACGAAAGCTAAGAATGGGGTAAAGGTCAGTTGGCGACAGAGAGGCACACAGAGAGAGTTGACCCTTTAACTTCTTTTAATGCAGTGTAAGGGTGGGGCCCTCAACCTGCGTCAGATGCCTGCCTCTCAAGTCACATGGGATTCTTCAAATTTCAGTCTTTGCTTTTCTTGTGTTAAATTTTCTTTAAATAAACACAAATTTTAATTGAGTTTAATGTTTCTAGATTCTACATTTGTTTTCAAAAAGTACTGTACTCTTTTAATTACATTAAATAATGAAAAAATATTTCTATTTTTGTTATAAAAAAAATTAATACTACATTTATATAAAAGTGAGTGGATCTCATTGTAAAAATATGCAAAAAAAAATTAATAAGACTCGTTCACTTTTGTGTAAATGTGATAAAAAAAAATTGTAATAAAAACATAAATATTAAACCCATTAAATAATTATTGTTATGAAATTCTCAACCCAAAAATTTCCGTCAAGTTTTATTAATAAACAATCAATCTTCATTGAGAGTCATAGATGACCTTGGAATGAACAATCAAGTTTTACTAATATATGATGACCTTAGAATGAAAGTAACCGCTTACCCCTCTAGAATTTTAAAACTACTAATAAAATATTTTGAATACTTTTGTTTGTGCCATACGCTCGGGTGCTTTCTCTTTCCTTTACCTTCCATTCCATTTTTGGAGGAAAAAGAAACCCAACAAGGAAAATTTACATGATTCAAAGACATCCGATGGATGCTTCCTTCCTTTCCTACTACTTTTATATAGACTTGTGAAATGAGGTGATCTACTAGTGTTGTTTTGCATCACGCCTTTTAAGATACCAATTGATTGTTTAGACTTTAGACCCAACTTAATTTTGACCACTTGTTTTGAAAAGTTAAAAAACAAAAATGCTGAAGAAAATTATTTTGCTTTTGCAGTAGCCTCTGTTTTATTGCCAATTCAATTTTTTTATGAACATTTTTTTGTGTTTAAATTTGTTATACAATAATCAAAATCTATAGATTACTGAATAGATATATGGGAAAAACTATTCTTATGTTATATAAAATACATTTTTTCTCCTACACACCATTCAATAACTGTGCCACCTTTTTCTTTTATTTTATTTTTTCAAGTGGTAGAGCTCACAAATTTATCTCTATGACATGAGATAACTATCTCCTTTAACGTGAGATTAATAAAACCCTAAATATATAGCTAAAAACCTTTTTCATTTAAATTCTAAAATAATAATTTTTAAATGAGATAGAAAGAACTACAGCAGGCAGACAGATATTATTCAGGTTTGCACTTTGCAGTGGGGTCTAATCTGAAAAATGCTTGTCATGGGTTTCCAAACATATATGCGTTTTCCTAAGCATAATGGGATGTAAACCAGCTTTAACTTGAGAAAGGTATGCAGATTCTAACTAAACAATGATAGATAAGACTCATAGCTCAAAAGTTAACACTAGAAACCACAAACAAATAACAAAACAGAATACTTTCAAAATTAACCAAAAAAAATTAAAAGAAAAATTACCAATAAGATAGAGTGAAAGCATGCATTTCTTCCTTGTGACTCTCCTCCATGTGATTCTACAAGTGATCTAACTGGGGAACCGGATTAAAAAGCAGGAAATTAATGATCTAGAATTAAGCAATGAAATATAATAAGTGCAAATGACGTGTGAATTAACAAAACAACTAAGACATCTTTAAATTTAAGTAAAATGCAAGTAATATAAATTATGAATATTTATGAGCAAATTTTTTAAATTTATAACTGAAGTGTGTATAATTAATTTAAGTATAATATAAAAAATTCAAAAACAAATTTAAAATTATATAAATGTATAATTAACTTAAATAAACTCAAATTTGAAAATAATATGTGTCATTAATAATATAAAGAAAAAAAATACTATAATTTAATATATATATATATATATATATATATATATATATAATTGTTTAAGATTGAATTAGATGGCATACACGTAACGTTGAACTATATATATATCCACTGTTCGGACGAGAAGTAAACGTGTGAAACACGGCAGGAATGGTCATGAGAGGTCAATTAAATGATGGAATCTTTGATTTCTGAAACATAAGGTAAACTCATAAAAGCTTTCCCATGTCTCGCCTATCAGGATAGCCTTCGTGAACAAAATGATAGGATCTGCAAATAAAAATTAATACGATTTCTGTCATTTTAAATTTCAAGATTTATTCCGATGAAGAGTTACCTATGTTTAAAATATATAAGGATAATTATGAAATAAATAAAAGATTACATTCTTAAAATGTGCAAATCATTGCCAATTTGGCAACGAAAAAATGCAAGACATCGGTTAATAAACATGAAAATGTTTATGAAACATATTATGTAAAAATATATAAAATCTAACCTTTAGCAGAATAGGTTTTTGAGATTTAGGTGAAAAAATATTTTGTGAATAAATCGCTGGAAATATGTGAATATTAAAATATTTTAATTCATATAAATAAATTGCAGAATGCAAAGTACTTTACTTAACAAAATTATAAAATTCTAATAATTGATTAATTCTATAGTTATTTAATTTTCCTTCTCAATATATTGAACAAAATTTGTATTGAAGTAAACCATCGAATTAACATCTTTTTAAAAAAGTAACCTTATCATAAAAAAACTTGAGAAAAAATAAATGAAAACATTTTATAGAAACTCCCCTTCTTAGTGTCGATCTCTTTCTCTTTTTCTTTCTTCGAGGTTGCGTTGGATAATGTAGCGTAATGTCCACTGTCCAGCCACCAGGGGTCCAGTTGATATGGACAAATATCTCTGTTATCCGTTAATTAAGTCCAATCAACGGAGGCCCATATCATCTACCGTTCGAAGGCTTAGCTTTTTTTTTATAAATAGTGCACCAGGGAGGGATGTGGACCATCTCACACCCATTGAGGTTCAAGATCACTTTGATCAAGGAACTCCAGAACAGAAGCTGGAATGTTCAAGTCATTAGTTACCCAATTATTATCACTCCTTTCATGTGGGTGAGCATTGTTTGGGACATGCTTCTAATTACTGTGGTACTCTTCGGCTAAATTATCTCATTAGAATTTATATGTTGAGGTCAGTTACTATTTCTTAGACCTAATACCTCTAATATACCAAAAAGTGTACCACCAACTTTCGTTTTTTTTGGTGTGATGGTGGAGGAATGGGCTCCTAGTCCTAGCTATAATCTCACTAACAGCCATGCACACATATTTAAGCATTTTAGGTATCTGATTACATTTTTGTTTTATGCAATTTAAATGTTTGAATGGAGTCTTTTTATTTTATTTTATTTTATTTTTTCGATATACCGATATTAATTATTTTTTTGAGACAAGTAAATTTTTCAGATATTCTCACAATCTTCAACTCTTTAAGCCGGTCACGAGACTAATCTCAAATCGGGAGCTTAACAACATTTACAAAATTTTGCCCCTACCAAAAAAATGTAACATTATTACTTTTGGTTTATATTCACAAAGAATAAAATATTTGTATCACAATTTAGCATTGTATATAATATGTGAATAATGAGCATTGTATAAATATTATCAACAAAATAATATTTTTCTAATAGCGTATTAGAAGTTAAAAATACTTGTCCAAATTTTTAGATTTTTGTATATAATAAAATTTAGTGGATCCCACAATGCAAGTGGTGGTGTTGATTTATAATACAGTGTGCAACAAGTAACTAGATAATGACCTTGACAAGGTAAGGTGGAAGAGGTGGTGAAGCTTCACTCCTATACTTTTGCTGCAGAAGACAACAAAAAGGGAATCTTTGGAATCCTGATAAAGTAGTCATAAGGGAAACGACAATTCCGAGTACAAATCAAATCATCATCTCGATTACACGTTATGAAGAAGTGAGCTTCAAAAATTTCTGTGTGTGATTGTGAAGTTCTCAATTCTCATCCACTTCTCAGCAGGACTACAAGTGCTCACGGGAGAAACCCTAAACCCAACACATAGAAAAGGAAATAACTTTGGAGGCTTGCTTATTATTAAATATTAATGACTTACAATGTAATAATGACTTAATGACTTTGGAGGCTTGCTTATTATTAATGACTTAATGTAATAATTTTGGGCCCAAAGGATTCACTCTTTATGATCTCTTTCATGCCAGACTGTCCCTATCCGATACCAGTGAAGTAAATGTAGGCCATAGAAACTTTGAACAACAACTAGATCAAATTGCATCTTGCGTGACAATATGACAATTTTTTTTTTTTATCTTTACATGATTAGTGATTCTACGTATTGTTTTTGGAAAATGATAGATGCATACAAGATATTCCCACAAAACTCTCTTGAAAACAAATGAGTGACTAATTTTTTTTTTTTTGGTTCAATATAAAGAAAAGGCATCATACTGGGTAATCTACTAGATCAATTTGAATAATTTGATAAAGTCTGTTGGTTGAGCTAATAAAATTGAAATAATTTTTTTTTTAACCTGATTTGATTTGAATCAACTTAAGGTAAATCGCTTTATAAAATCAAAATTATAATAATTAATTATTATTATTATTTTAACAATTTCTAAATGATACTATAAAATAAATAAATAATTATTTTAAGTAAAAAAAAATTTTAAAGAATTTAAAATAAATTAATTTAAATTTTATCACAAATTAAATAAAGAAATTTATTAATAATTAATAATTTTAACTTTAATTACATAAATATGTAAACAAATACAAACTAATAAACCAATTCGAATAGCCCACAACAAAATTGTTCTAAAAATTTACTGACTTGAACTATAATGAGCGTCCTACATTTATGATTTACCCCAGCTCATAGTGGGATAGTGTCCAAATAGACACCTCTTATATCAAGTACATACTTGATAACAAAATTTTCAACTGCCCATTATCCACCCTTGAATTAATAAAATAGATTCCTTTGAGAGTGAAATAATTTCTTATTGTACTTTATTCATTCTTAAAACACATGGTGTCACCGTTGTTTAGTATTAGTTTTATGGTTCTTCAAAAAAATTTCTTAACTTGTTAATTACTTTTAAATTTTATTTTTATGTCAAATTTTCTTCTTTTATCTCGACTCTCAACTCGTCATAGTCTTAAAATAAATTTTTTTAAATTTTTTATTCTATTCTATGTTTAAAAAAAAAAAATTCCTGATCTTTTGGGGGTAAATTTTATCCTAAATCCTTACTTTTAATATTTTGATGTTAACTTATTGCACTTTTTTTATCTTGAAATTTGCTCTTTTTTATTTCCTACATATCTCAACTGCTTCATTCATGTATGTTAAATTATAGTACAATTACTTAAAAGTTAAAAGTGACTCAATCTTTTAATCTGTGATCCCTTAAAAAATGAGACATGGCATTCTTAATCTATTTTTTTTAAATTAAATTCAAATTATTTTAATCTATATTTTTTATTAATGAAATATATTATCTGCTTTGATTATTATATTTAAACTTTGGATTAAGGTATTGGGAAATTACTTCTACAAAATTCTACTTAATCTCGATCCATTGATGCAAACTTAACTTGATAATCCCCACATTAAAATATATAAAACTTATTAACTTGCTATATCTATTAATATAAAAAAAAATTCTAACCAATAAAAAGTGATTCAACATTTTAGTAAATACTTTTCTTTTCTTTTTTCTTCATTGAAAAAAATATACTTTTTTGAGAGTTTCTTTGACCTGTTTTTTTCTTTAAGAAGAAAAGCTAAAATTAAGATGGGCTGAACAGATACTTAGAGTAAATTCTGATACTAATTTTCTAATATTGGCATGTTATTACACTATTTTTTTAAAACAGTATTAAGTTAATTCTCTAAAGATCCAAAAAAATTACAAAATTCATTATTTTTTATCACTATTTTAGTCTTTTATACAAAAATGGTGATATTTTATATCTTTAAAAGATTATTTTAATTACAAAAATATTTAAATATTAATATGCCGAACACTAATATTTATAAAACCATTAAAAATTTAATCAATTAGATAATTATATGTCTGCAATTTTCTGTGGTAGAGTATCTTGACATATGTAAAAGCCTAAATGCCAAAATAAAAAATGTCTTAATCTAACAAATGATATTTTAGATGCAAGAAGGATTAGGGTTGGGTAACTTAAAAAAAAATGCAAGAAGGATAAATAAGTGATATAGGATAAGAGCGAACGTCTTCATCGGGGAGAAGGCATTTGTTAATTTGCCCACGTCATTACCCTGTCTCTTTTCTTTGTCTTCGTAGGCTTTTCTTATTAAAAAAATCATACTATTACATCAACTCTCTTCCTCGTTCAGATGAAGAAACTAATGTAAAACGATCAGTTGATAGTTGTTAAAAAGTAATTACACATTATTACATAGGGTTTTATAATTAGGAGAATTAAAATTTTATGTTATAGAGACAAAAAAATATGTGAGACCCATATATTAGAAAAAATTCTGTATAAGATTCACGTCAGCACGAAAATCAAAGAATGTATAGGAAAATTTTAATTCTCATGTTGAATGATAATTATAAAACTCTATTACATATTTTGTTTTTCGTTATTATGCTTAACGAGTTATTTTCTTTTGTTAGTGTCTTTTGTTAATTATTATGGGTTTTAACTTTTAATTAATTGTAATCTTTCTTGTCTTAATAAAAATGAGTTAAATTATAATTCATATGAAGGTGTAATATAAAAATCACTTAGGTGATACTTTTGGTTAGGATTGTATATTTACTACGCTTATTAGTTTGGGTAACAATGTAAATCCAACTCATAGACCCATGATGAAAAATGGACAGATCTAATAAGTTTAAGGGGTTTGCATTTATCATTTAACATGACACAACAAAGTTTTCTACACACAATATTTTGTGGGGCTCACACTTTTTGAAACAAAACAAAAAAAAACTACGGCACGTAAAATGTATCTCTATAATATTACATAATCACTTTTCCTACAACATAACTCTTATAAAACCCTAAGTTTAATTAAGTCTCCTCTGCATTTACGAATTGTAGAATATTTGTTCCATAATTTGTTCCATTGATAATTGTAACAGGAAGTGGTATAAACTGCAGAAAAAAATCCTAATTCTTCAAATCTTGTAGGAACATCAAAACAAGCAAGACAACATTTCGAGATACCAAAAATCATGTCTTTAACAAATAAATTTAAATATTTGATGTAATTTCATATAATCCTAATTCGAGTTTTTTCTCACTTTAAATTGTTGCACCAATCATACACAATATAATATGCACTTCAGCTCTCCTAACCTACTTTTCCAATTTACACTAGATATGTTAAATTTCTTATGGGTTCTTCCAATTTTCATTGTATTTTCCTTTATTTTATTTTTTTCTTTCTCCTTCTAAAACTCACATTTCTTCTCTTCTGCAACTGATTTTCTCACATATAATTATATTTTTTCTCTTTGTTTTTCTGCACTTTTATTTATTCTTATTACGTGATTATAATTCAAATCACAACCTTCAACTATGTTTGTTAATTTGGAAACTTTAAGTAATTATTAAACCAAGGGGATTGAAATTCTCCTGTTACTGGATAATTCCATCAATTCCTTCAAAGACAAAAGACGCCACTGTCAACTTTTTTTTCTTTTAAAAACTATGCTTTTTTGTTAGTATTGGAATGAGTTAAAATTGTCCTGTAACTTGAGAAAGTTTAACCCTTAAACTAATTAGTCCATAAGGAGTTGATCCTGATCAAACACGATTAAGTCTGGTTCAAAATAATAATTAGTGGAGTTGTCCGCTAATTTTTTCTGAGAGATGATATTAATGGGGTGACAATTTCTTATGCAATTATTTTGTCTAGAACAAGTGGGGTGGATACCTGCAAAGTACTCTAATATTCAAATTACTATTTGATTGATGAACTTAAGTAAATTGAAATAAGATTATCATACTTAAATTTTAAACCTCTCTTTTATAGTAATGATATGACATGTTTGTTGCCTTGTCATGTCACCTTAGTATTGTGACATGTATCTAATCGGTAGATTCTGATATATTTGTCTAAATGTCTCGCCTACGAGATGCTTCTTGTTGTGCTATAATACCTAGGCTTAGTTGGAACTTCATGTCTGCTTTTTAGTTATTGACAATTAAGAATGTGCTGCTGCAAACTTAGTCGTGCATTTTCAAGACAACGTGGATGTGTTATGTATGCGCTTTCTAAGTGTTTATTTTTAGACCTTTGGACTGTTATTGGATTGGACCTGCACGAGCTTAGTATGGGTCATATTAGTTATTGAAGTTAATAGTTTTCCTTATGGGTTTAAGACTTTTAACTCACCACTTTATTACTTGCTTTCGATGTGGTAGGATATTTTTAAAAAAAAATAACTGATATAGACATTGCAATAGTCCCAATATAAAGGGATATTTTTTGGTACTACAAGAGTATCAAACTCGGTACTCCTTTTTTTTAAATAACAAAAATTTTATTGCATTTGAATATGCACTTTTATTTTTATTTCCCTATAAGTTCCAAAGTTTTATCATTTTTGAGAGGGATATAGATACTCTTGGAGTATCGAAAAAACCCTCTAACATAACACATACGATCAATTTTCGAATATTGTGTAATAGAAGCGAAAAGAATGATATATATCTTTAAGATTAGGAACAGAATTAAAAATCACTTTGAAACATAATTTTATACACCAAAACGAGAAATGAGAAAAACATTAAGAACCACGAAAATGGCTCTTATGCACACTGATAAGTGTCCAAGACACTATGTTTTTAAGGTTAAATATAGTTCAAATAATAATTAATATGATTAAAAATATAGTGTTAGTTAATAAAATCTAAAGATATTAAAATACCAACAACTGGATAAGATTCTAATCTCTTTTCAGTTTGTTTCAGATCTAAAATAACAAATTGCAATCAAGAAAGAGAAAAGAAGTTGCAAAGGATAAGGATCAAGAAAAATAAAGAATTAATCAAAATTAATCCTCAGCGAGCCTGGTCCAAATTAAAAAGCCCGTTTTTATTTATATAAAAACGCACGTTAGGACTCATTCCATTCATTCTTGGATTGGGGGAAAGACGAGGCATAGGAGCGCATTCAGAAGGCGGAGAACGGTCAAAGCTTCACTGTGGAGACCGGGTTTTATTTTCCTTTTTATGAATTTTAGTTTATTTCCATTGTTCTTGTTTTCCTGACTATGTCATGCTAATTTTCTTTAAGTAGTTAGGGCGAGACAGAACCAATGGGTTCTTGAATGCTATTTACTTATCTTATGATTTATATTCTTGATTTATGTTATGCAATTAATCTGTTTAAAATTCCTAGTTTTGTTTATGATATGGCCAATCTTGAATGAGCATTAGAGTCGTGCATGAATATAGGGATATTGGTGTATCGATTTCGATTGCTTGACTGCTAGAATTTGTATAATCTAGGGATAGACTTATGAATTTTATAACCGTAAGTTCTTGCGTTAATGCTTATTTTATGAAAAAGTACTAAGGGATTAGGCTTTGGAGTGAAATAAATGATTAGATTACCAAGGGATTGAGATTTGATCAAATATAGAAAGAATTGTTAATAACTTGATCTTGAATATAATCATAAGAATAGGTAGATTCGTTAGGAAATCATTGGGAAAGTCGAGTATTAGCTACGTTCTTTTTATTAAAAACTTAAAACCAATTTCTAGCTTTATTAATTCTGAATTTATTTTCTAAATTATTGAAAACTAAAAATAAGTTTAAAAATTCTGTTTTAATTTAATTAAAATATTCTTAAGAAATCCTTTCACGAACGACCCAACTTTAGTTAAATAGATAAATTATTGCTTGGTCATCATTCCTCGTGGGATCGACAACTTTTCTTATCACTTTATTACTTGTACTACCGGTGCACTTGCCGAAGTCGCAACAAGTTTTTGGCGCCGTTGCCGGGGACTGATTTAATCAACATTAATCATATCTATAAAACTATAGATTAGATCATTTTTTTTAATTTTAATTTATTAGTTTTGTTTTTAGATTATTTGTTTTATTTTTCATTTTAAATTTATTTTTATTTTGCTTATTTTTTATTTTTTATTTTTATTTTTATGTCATTTTATTTTATTTTCTTTCTTTGTTAGTTTAATATTTTTATTGTTATTTATTTTATTTAGTTTTCGTAGTTTAATTTGTTTGCTTTAAATTTTAAATTTTAAATTTCTGTTAGTTAGTGGTTTCCGTTAATTGGGTCCACTTAGCCTTAGTTTTCTGGTTTATGCATCTGCGAGGCACTGTTAACCTCAGTGACCTACAATACGAACCAGATTTAGGATGATTAGAAAGAACAAATAGGAAGCATTTGACCGCGAAAAAAAATACAAAACGCATCAAGCTTCAATTCTGCTGAAGAACCAGTCATGGCTGAGGATAATCAAAATCCACCCAAAGAACTGATGAGTCAATTCCCAAACCCTAATTTCTCGCATCCGACTGCGAGCATTAGAAGGCCTCAAATCTCCGCCAATAATTTCGAAATAAAAGCCTCTTTCCTAAATTTAATTCAAAATAATCTATTTGAAGGAGACCCAATCGAAGACCCATACTGCCATATCACTATATTCCTACAATTGTGTATCCTTATTAAAGCTAATGGGGTACCTGCTGAATCAATCCGACTGATGTTTTTTTTTTCCTTTCTCTTTAAAAGGAAGAGCACTTAATTGGCTAGAATTGCAACCTGCTGATAGCATCTCCACGTGGGAAGAATTAGTTGAAAAATTTCAAAAGAAATTTTTCTCATTCTCCCGATTCTCTGAGCTGAAAGAACAGATTGACAACTTCAAGCAGCTCGAAGGTGAATCCCTGTGTGTGGGATGAGGGAGATTTAAAGAACTAATCAGGAGATGTCCGCAGTACGTTCTATCGAATGGCGAGAATGTGCGAATCTTCTATAAAGGGGTTATGTTGACATATCGAGTACTCTTTAATGCTGCAGCTGGGGGTAGTATCGGAGAAATTACTCCAACTAGAGCTATTGAGTTAATTGAAAAGATGGTATCTGAAGATAACGAGGTCACATTAGTTCAATCAAAGCGAGGGAGTTATGCAGTTAGAAGGGTACGACACCATATTAGCCAAACAAGACAAGATGGATCAAAGGCTAGATTCACTTGTTAAACTCTTTCCCCAAAATCAAATTTCTGCAGTCAACTCTCAATTTCTTGTAGTCTGCGACACTTGTGGCGGACCTCATAGTGCCGATAAATGTGAGGCTATGATTACTATAAACCCAGCTCAGGTGAATTCTCTCTGGTACGACCAACGTAGAGAGAACAATCCTTACAGCAACACTTATAATCCTGGCTGGAGAAACCATCCTGCACTTTCATATATTCAAGGAGCACCACAACAAGCTAATCTGGGAATTCAACCACCACAATCTAGTCAAAAGGCATCTTGGGAAATTGCATTCGAAAAGATGTCTCAAGCTCAAACAAGTTTTGTGGAAGAAACCAGAGCATCTCTCAAAAATCAAGAAGCATCTATTAAAAATCTGGAAAGTCAGATTGGTCAGCTTGCCAAACAAATGGCTGTGAGGTCTCCAGGAACCTTTCCTAGTAATACAATTATTAATTCCAAGGAACAATGTAATGCTATCACTACAAGGATTGGAATAGTAATTCAACCTGTGGAAAAACCAATAGTTGCACCAAGTAGTGAAAAAAATGCAAAGAAGGAAAATCTTGCTGATGACATTGTTGATGGAAATGTCATAATTTTTGGCGGACCATTAAATGATACCCCACGGAAAAAAATAAAGAAGCTTTCTTTAGAGGAAAGGATGAAATCACTTGGAGACAATCCTTATGTTAAGGCTCCTTATCCTCAGAGGTTACAGCAACACGAACATTAGAAAAATTTCTCTAAATTCTTAGAGATTTTTAAGAAGCTACACATCAATATCCCCTTTGCGGAAGCTTTAGAGCAAATGCCATCATATGCTAAGTTTCTAAAAGAGATCCTAACCAAGAAGCGAAAGCTCACAGTAGAAAGATCCACTATATTGACATAAAAGTGTAGAGCAATCACGCAGAAGAATTTACCTCCGAAATTAAATGATTCAGGGAGTTTTAGTATCCCTTGCACGATTAGTTCGATGACAATAGAGAGAGTTTTATGTGATCTAGGTGCCAGCATCAACGCAATGCCATTATCTATGATGAAGAAGCTGGGAATTGTAACACCCCTTAGTATTCCGGTTGTTAACATACATGATATTTAGCATACACAGTGGAAGACTTTATTTTAAAAGGATAATAAAACGTCTTATAAAAATACGAGTAAACTTTTTCCAAATATTTTCTAAAACATTTTGAAAGCGCTCATCTGATATATCGCATTAGTGTAACATTCACATCTAAGTCTACTAATTAAAATCATTGGCCATCACTAGTGGCTGTTGACCATCCGAATATGACCTCGAGTGTCATTCCTGACGGAGTCTCACGGACAACATACGGTTGTTTAACAGATAACTGGGAGATAAGAATCTCACACAATCACACTTGATAACCACAGTTAAATAACAAACAACTTGCATGTCCCACACGAACTGCAATCCCCTCAATGGGTCAGTACATACATAATGGCTCTATGCCAAAATTAATAAATTCATACATCATGTCTTTGCGTACTCATCACATGCATCTAACATAACTCATAATACAAACATCAATAATCCGAAAGCTCAAACAGTAATTAATCCTGAGCATTATTACATACAACAACATAGTCTCAAAATAAGCTGACTAAGCATGTCAAAACACTACACATGCCATATAACAACATAGCAGCATAAAAATAAGCAGCAACCACAATCTATTAATCTGTAGCTGGGCCATTACCCTTAGACTGCACACTACTAACCTGGGTACCTAAAATGATGTCCCAAACGGGGTGAGATAACACATCTCAGTAAGCTCAAGGTTCATAGAGGATCCTCTAATTCCCTGAGCCCACTTTCTGCATGACAAGTTAGATATAAAGCATATAATACAGGCATACAACATAAACATAGCATCATCATATCATCCTTGTGTAACCCTAGGGTCAAAGCCATAGACGGTTACACCTACGTGACTCCAGGGTCAAGCCATAAACAGTCAACACAACCTCAGTATGAAACATCTCCCAGGGTCAAGTCATAGGTAGCCTACATACCATGATCGCTGGCCAGGATCCTCATAACATATATCATCGGTGCATCATCATAACATCAAGAATCATATAACATCTATATGAATGTGAATGAATGCACATATATATCATACCATGTACTTTCATAAAATACAACCATAATGCCCACCATCATAGTGGGGACACAAGAGAGAGGAACAACCAGAACTAGGAGCTTACCCCATTGAGCTTATCACAAGCCCAACTCCGACAGTAAAATACGTACGCTCCAATAAAACCTCAAGTGCCAAATTCTCTAGGAAAACCTAGAGCAGGAATTAGTTACATCATTAATACTCAATCACTTAATGATTCCACATTTCATTCTCACATGAAAATAATATGTCCATTACAAGTCTAGACCAAATCATTACATAATTACGTATTTTAGTGCATTATTACAAGAAACCTCAATCTTCTATCACTTGCATAACTTAGAAACACATGCTAGGCTCACTTAGGTAACTTAGATTATTTTCAACTCATCCAAGCCATATATATACTTATTATAAGTTACTAAGGGGTTCCATAAGCCCACTTAGCCTAAATATCACTTTTACGGTTTTTCTATAACTGTACATGCTTCTATTTTCTAATCACTATGCGCAACCAACTTGTTATAAAATTCTAATATTTTAGTATGTTAATATAGACTCAATTAACTTTCTAAAAAGATATCACATGCCTTATTTGGAGTTTTCTAACTCCGATTATCACCATTTGAAGTTGGACAAGCAAAACATCCGGCCAACTCTGAACAGAGCCCTAAACATCCCTTACCATTTCTACGATTCTCAAAAATATAATAAACCAATTGCTTTCAAATTTTTATTAAAACAACTAGACACCTTCATATTTAATTAGACATATTATGAGCCTAATTTGAGTAATAACTGAGGGAGAAACAATTCGTGGAAGTTGCAGCCATGTACAGCCCCTGAACATGGCCTCCCAGGGAAGTCTTCACTCAATCGAACCTACAGAATGCTATACCTCTTCAAATGGTGCCAAATTTTGACACCATATAGCTAACATCTCAATCTTCAAAATGATATAAGGAACATCCATATAGAACCTCTATGGAGGGAGATATGTCCTCCCCAAGTTAGCCTAAAAAATGGTCATTTAACCCTAAGTGGGTTTAATTATCAAACCTTAATTACTTATGGTTAGCAACTCTAAGTCACTTTAATTCTTGGATTTTTCTATTATTAGGTCACATTATGAAATCTCACTTAGTCAAATTATGCCATGATACCTCAAGTTCACTAATTTCATGATTAGTGCTCCTAAACCTTAATTAAGTTTATTTTTAGGGTTTAATATTTAATTAGTGTATTATGCATAGTCCACCTCACTTAACCACTAGATTAATGTCCTAATTAGGTATTAATATTAATTTTAACATAGTGACTTTAAATTAATCTCATATGACCGAATTGCTTAGGTGTTTAAATTATTATTTTTCAGCTTATTTCTTAGTCATTTCATTAGTTAATTAGTACCTACACTTAATTAATCCACTAATCCATGATTTTATTTTTATTTTTAACACAACTAATTCATATTATATCAAAGGGGGCAGATTTGATTAATTATATTTATTAGAGTTTTTAGCTATCCTTAATCAAGAATAGTAGGTTTCACTTAAAGATAACCCACTTAATTAATCTTTCTTAGTTCATATTAGGATTTTTCCACACTTAATCACTTCATAAAAAAAATTAGTCATCAAACTCTAGATCCCATGACATGGCTGAATCATAGGTGTCTCCTTTGGGGTTCAAGTTCATTCTTTTCCATGAAATCCACTTAAGGATCCAAAGGTTGCACCTTTACTCATTAAACCAACCATTTCATGGTTCAAAACTCACACACCCTCAAGAATAATCATCAGAACCATTACTTTATAAATTTCTCAACAATATTCCCCCCACCCATACACAAAACCATGGCATAAAGAGGAAGAAAGTAAGCCTTTTTGGGTCATCTTTTTTCAAGGTGAAGCTTACATCTTCAAGTTCACACCTTTAGCTCCAAACTCCACTTTTTACCACCGAGAATGCTCCTTTAAACAAGAACACACCTTCAAGAACATGCTCAAGAGTTAGAGCTCATGAACACAAGAGAAAAAGATGATATTTTTCAAGAAAGTTTAAGAACACTTAACTAGAACTCAAGATAACTAAGCAAAGATGTGTTGTTCTTCAAGAGAACTCAAGAACACAACTCTATGGTCCTTGAACTCCCAAAAACCATGGTTGTATGGTGGTGTGAGGAACTCGAAAATTTGATCCGCACCATGAAAATGGTATGGTTGTTAAAAGGAGAGAGAGGGGAACAAGTTTGGTGAAGGAGATTTGGTGAGGTTTTGGAGATGAAATCTTAGAGAGAAGTGAGAGCAAAGTTCATCTTCTCGATGGACTTTGTTATCTCTGATATAGAGGAGGACGCTACTATTCCCATGATCTTTGAGAGACCTTTCTTAGCGACATTCGGAGCGCTAATTGATGTGCCAAAAGGTGAATTGATTTTAAGGGTGGAAGGAGAAAGGGCTATTCTCAAAATATTTGAAAAAGAAACTCCACCACCTACAACTCAGCCAGAGAAAATTTTTTTATTGAGGAAAAAAAGGCTGAAGAGGAAGAAAAGAAAGATCATAAGCCAGATGAGAGTTGCAACCCGAAGGTAAAGATGACAAAGCCGAAGAGCAAGGGAAAGCACATCAAGACTAAGTTTAGAGTTCTTGAGGCCAAACCTTCTCGTCCATATGCACGAGAGTACTATTACGGCAAAGCAATATATATGATAAAAGAAATGGCATCATCTTTGAATTCCGAATACAAACCACCATTACTAACGAAGTTGTAACGTCAAGCTAATGACGTTAAACAAGCGCTTGTTGAGAGGCAACCCAAAAGATTTATGCTTTTATTTTATTTTGCTGCATTTAGTTTTTGTTTTGGTTTATTTTACTTTAGTTTAAAGTTTTGATCTCCATGGTGATGTATAATTGATGATGTTCTCATGCGACTGCATGTTTTTATTATTATTACGTGCTCCTTATTTCTGATGTGTAGTCCATTGCTGAGGACAACAAAATTCTAAATCTGGGAATGGGGAGCACCGCCATATACAGTAGCAGTTAGACTTCCCTGTGAAGATGCGAAGAGCCGCAAATTTTTTCAGAAAAACAGGGAAAATTCTTGTCCTTATTCCTCTTTATTTTATCTTATTGTGTTACTTCTCTCTGTCTGGATTATTAAATCATGTTAAGTAAGAATTAGTCAGTAAAAATTAATTTATGATGTGATGACTAAGAATATGTTTTATTTTAGGAATAAACATTGATTGAGTTAGTCTAAGAGTCAGTAAGAATAATGAAATTACAGTATGAGTGATTGAGAAAGAGCATAAATTAATGAATTGCACATATATAACCGTAAGGTTTGAGCCTAAACAAAAATTTCTTTTCAGTGTGCATTTTACTGTTAAAAATATTAACAGAACTTGCTCTGTTTCTCCTTAAAATGGTTGTTTACATGCATGTTTGAAATGATTGAGACATTTTATTGTTTTAGCTAGTTAGCCAAAAAGCCAACCATTATGATATCCTTTGTTTAGCCCTTTGAGCTTAAGTCCTTTCCGTCCTTAATACCTGTTATCTTAATTAGCCACTCCATATACACATCTACCTTAAATAAGATTGGATTATAGAAAGTTCATGGTAGGGTGTAAACATGAGTACTTTATCATGTAATTCACAGTGGTGAAAAAGGAGGTTAGGTGAATGGAGCAAAAGCAAAAGTTGAAAATGGTGAAAAAAAAAATTATTGCTTCTATGCAAAAAAAATTGTTGAAAGAAAATGAAAAAGAAAAGTATTGGGGGTTGAAAAAGAAAAGCACAGAAAAAGAAAAATACAAAAGGGCTGAAAAAAAAAGGAGGAAAGAAGGGAGAAAAAGGATTAATCGTTTGAGTGTTTACACTTTACTATGATCTTTCTGTGTTCCAATGTTTTAACTAATTTTCTCTTATTTATCCTACCTTTAGTCAAGCCCCATTACAAACTGAATAAAGACCTCTTGATCTTTTGTGCATGTAAACTAACTGTGGAAAGTGAGAATATTATCAAGCTTTATGAAAGTATTGATACAGTGAAAGTTTGATTGAAACACTTACCATTAGACAGATGAGTAATGAGTGACTTGATATATCCAGTGAGAGATGTGTTAAAATTCAGTTTTTATGTTTTATTGATAGAACTCATGCTTTGATTTTATAACTTGCTTACTTTCAATACTGCGTAGTTAAATGTTTGTTCTTAATAATCTTGTTATTTTCTACCTAAATCTGATCATTTTTAAATTGATATACTGTCTAGTCTTATATTAAGCATGCTTACATTATTCCATGTTATTAATTTAATTCATTTCTGAGGACAGCAATGAGTAAATCTGGGAATGATTTGATAAGTGTCTAAGACACTATGTTTTTAAGGTTAAATATAGTTCAAATAATAATTAATATGATTAAAAATATAGTGTTAGTTAATAAAATCTAAAGATATTAAAATACCAACAACTGGATAAGATTCAATCTCTTTTCAGTTTGTTTCTGGTCTAAAATAACAAATTGCAATAAAAAAGGATAAATGCAGTTGCAAAGGATAAGGATCAAGAAAAATAAAGAATTAATCAAAATTAATCCTCAGCGAGCCTAGTCCAAATTAAAAAAGCCCATTTTTATTTCTATAAAAAAGCACGTTAGGGCTCATTCCATTCATTCTTGGATTGGGGGAAAGACGAGGCAGAGGAGCGCATTTAGAAGGCAGAGGAGCGCATTGTTCTTGTTTTCCTGACTATGTCAGGCTAATTTTCTTTAAGTAGTTAGGGCGAGACGGAATCAATGGGTTCTTGAACGTTATTTGCTTCTCTTATGATTTATATTCTTTATTTAAGTTATGCAATTAATCTGTTTAAAATTTTTAGTCTTGTTTATGATCTGGCCAATCTTGAATGAGCATTAGATCGTGCATGACAATAGGGATGTTGGTGTATCGATTCCGATTGATTGATTGTTGGAATTTGTATGATCTAGGGATAGACTTATGAATTCTATAACCGTAGGTTCTTGCGTTAATGCTTATTTTATGAAAAAGTACTAAGGGATTAGGCTTTGGAGTGAAGTAAATGATTTGATTACCAAGGGATTGAGATTTGATCAAATATAAAAAGAACTGTTAATAACTTGATCTTGAATATAATCATAAAAATGGATAGATTCGTTAGGAAACCATTGGGAAAGTCGAGTCCTAGCTACGTTCTATTTATTAAAAACTTAAAACCAATTTCTAGTTTTATTAATTCTGAATTTAGTTTCTAAATTATTGAAAACTAAAAATAAGTTTAAAAATTCCGTTTTAATTTAATTAAAATATTCTTATGAAATCCTTTCACAATCGATCCAACTTTAGTTAAATAAGTAAATTATTGCTTGATCATCAGTCCTCGTGGGATCGATAACTTTTCTTATCACTTTATTACTTGTACGATCGGTGCATTTGTCGAAGTTGCAACACACACCGAGACCTCTTTCTCCTAGAAAGCTCCACCAAACATTTACATTGCCAAATTAGTTTGTTAGATCTTCTGTATACTTCTAAGTTCTATGAAAGTGATTGATGAATGATGATATATAAAATAATTTTAGTTAATACTTGAGTTATTAATAGATGATTTGTTGATCGCAGAAATTAAGTTGGAAGATATCGCTCAATAAATCTGAAGAGAATGCACATCGGGAATTAAGTCCACTTACCAGCCACCGGTATTTGAATATTTGAGCACTCACAAGTTATTTATTCGGATTTCAACGGCATATGTTAGAAAACAATATATATAAAAAGTTATCATTCAACATATTAAGATGCTGGGTTGAATTGATTTTTTTATATGTTATCAAAATTTCAGTGACCATAAAATAATTTGATTTTTATTGCCCTCATTTTATAGTGAAATTAAAATAAATATAAAGTAAAATAAAAAAATAGACATATATAATATTTATACTTCCAGTTCAAAGGACTCTTGTGTAAATATGTGTATTAGAGAATAATATACGCCGTTAAAATAACCTTCACATGACACCTTAAGATTTTTAAAGTTGAATTAATTCTTTACAACATATTGAGAATTTGTAATTTTCAAAATTCCCCATCATTAACTCACCCATACTAATTTTCAAAATTAATGTATTTTCTTTTTTTTGTTAAAACTTGTAACATGTTTTGATTTTAGAATGATAACATTTTTCTCTAAATAAATATTTTCCTAATTAAATAATACAATCTATTAACAAATCAATCTCAAAGACCTGCCTGCGAGTTAATCTTGTAATTCTACGGATGAAAATATTCTGATTAAAAACAAAAATCAAGCTCAAAGCATACAAAAATTTCCCTAAAATATATTTGTATCAAATACACAGTTTTCTCACAAATGATACATATACACACGAATCATTTTCTCACATCCATTTTTTTATACATATAATTACTGTTGTTATTATTATTATTACTAATTATTTAATTCGTG
Organism: Gastrolobium bilobum; assembly: GCF_033153095.1. Classification (NCBI taxonomy): domain Eukaryota; kingdom Viridiplantae; phylum Streptophyta; class Magnoliopsida; order Fabales; family Fabaceae; genus Gastrolobium; species Gastrolobium bilobum. The sequence continues at coordinate 40,656 of NW_026895213.1, read as the reverse complement.
TCTATTCGCCAATATTAATAATATCTCTTGTAGTTACTTTAATAATTACATTATTGTCTTTTACTATTTATATTATGTTTTTGCAGTATATCGGATTCGTGTGGTAAGTGAATAGACTGAATAGTTGTTTGTTTTGTCCAAAGTTCAAACATTTCGGCTCCCCGGTACCTAGAAGAAAGCGACTTTTATAATTGCTTTGCACGTAATCGCACATGGTATTTTAATAATGTTCTCAAATGACTTTGTTGGAGTTTGTGATAAAATATTAGTTACTTGTTAGTCTGGATACATATATTACTTAATTATTTTAATTAATAGAAAATTTTACTTAATAAATATGATTACATTAAACAAAACAAAACAACAATATTATTTTTAAATTTTAACTTTCACAATAAAAATACTTTTAGCCGTGATAGTATCTAACAAATTAATCAAATTTGTGCTTATTTTAATTGTATGCATTTTATAACATAAGAGAGATTATATTTATTATTATTTTTTCTTATCATATTTTATTACCAACTTTGTTATCGTTGGATCAAAATTAAATTAATAACTTTTACTTGATATAATTTTATAATCATTAATTTATTTTGATCTAATAATAACAAAATTAATAATAAAAGGTGATAAAAAAATGTTAGTAAGTATAAACTATCTCTTGTAATATTAAATCAACATCAGTTTGGAATCATTTTACATCTGTATTAATGACAACTCTCAATCAATATTATTATGGAAAAGATTATTATCACCTATTAGCCACGGTTTGAATCGCGGAAAGGGAGGGGGTGGGACTTGGGAAGGTGTGTGCGTGGAACTTGCCTTACGAAATTAGCCACAGTTTGAATCGCGGAAAATTTTAATTCAAAATAGATTCCTAACTTAATATCTTGCGAGTTGCGACACTCGGTAGTCCCGGCAAAAAAATTGAAATAATGTAATTAATTAAAATAATTACGCATTTAATGCTGTTTTGTTAAAAATTATACATCTGTTGCACAATGAGATGCCCATGTGACGTCCAAAGAGGGCGTCTCATATGCAACCTATATATACCCCACTTTCCTTTTTTCACTCCTTACTCATTTACCTCTCCAACCTCTCTCTAACCTCTCTCTAACCGCGGTTCATAGCGAAGCTCTGCCAACGTAGGTAAGGTCATAATACCTCATATGTAACTAACATTTAAATTACAGTGCTAGTTAGTAATACATGTTAAGATTGATTGTATATTAGAGACTTGGAACATTAGGATAGTCACTTAGAAATTTTGTGTCATGCTATGAATGTTGTAATGATATAGTAATATTATTATTACGTAGTTATTATTATTACTGATTTTTAATTATGTATTAGGGTTTAGCATATTAATTAGTGATTTATAAATAGTGTTAGAGACTTTGTAAATTTCGTATGTATGATGTTATTAATGCGGGAGTGCACAACTTTGTAGTTAGTTAAGGATAATGGCTGAGTCATCATCTTCTTCAGGATCTGATTCGGATGTAGAGCCCACCGATCCCAGCATGTGGATCATACTTGGACCCTACAGGTGGGAGGTCCTTCGTCAGAGGACGCAGAAAGGTCATATTTCACAGTGAGTGTGGAATACTGAGCATGTAAGAAAGATTAAGACGAGGCGTGAGAAGCCACAAGGGGGCCCACCTACCGGTGTTATTCCACAGGTTGTGGAAGAGTACCTCAGACAGGCGGGTTTCATACATGTTGCCAGGATGCAACATATCCAGGTATGTTATTTATGTCGTTTTGTATTTATGTAATTAAATAATGTATTTATCACCTTGTCACACCCTTGTCGTGATCTCAGTGTTATATTGGTTGTCTTGAAGACTTAACTTCTGCCGAATTCTCTGATGCAATTCGCCAATGGTTGTGTTGCGTTGGATACGTGTCGGCCTTTTTTCACCTTCGAATATGACACCTCGTCGACCTTCTACCTTCCTACCATTGTAATATAACACAACACGAACAGAATCAGGATTTGAGCTCATTTTTAAATAGAATTACAACTAAAATTCAAATACTAAATTAAAGATAAAGGAATGTTGGTGGAGAAGAGAGATATGAAGAGTGAGAGAAGAGGTGTGAATTGAATGGAGGGGGTGAGGAAATATATAGAGCACACATGTGACGCAAGTTCTGGGCGTCACATGTGACGCCCCATTGGGGCGTCTCTCCCATGGATAAGACGCCCCAATGGGGCGTCACATGTGACGCCCAAAACTGGCGTCACATTGTGCAGTAGATGTGTAATTTTTTTCGAAATAACATTAAATGCGTAATTATTTTATTTAAATGCAATATTTTAATTTTTCTGTCCGGTAGTCCCTTCTAAGGACTAAGGGGTGTGTGATACTAGTCCCGCTTAGATAAGGTGCGGGATTCGTCGCATTAGATTGATTTATTTATTTTTAAAAATACATTATTTGAAATTACTTTTTTAATAAAAATGCATTAATTTAAGGGATTTATTAGTATCAAGTAACAGGAAAACAAAATTTTATTTCTACACACTCATTCAAAAGCGGAACCCACCAGGCGAGAGGAAAAAAAAGGTAACTCACTTATCAATGTGAGGGTAAGAGACAATGTGATTTTACTGTTACATGACATAAATAAAATCCTTAATTTAATGGATACCTATGCTTTAAATTTTTTGAAGAAATGATTTGAAAATAAATAAATTTTAAAGCTTTTTCGAAATAATCAGATTTATAGATTACAAAATCATAAATAAAATAAGTTATTGATAAATTAAAGTTCTGAACTAATATTATTCTAATTTTTTTTATAAACGAAACAAAAACTTTATTTTATAAATTTGATTTTATCTTTAGAAGTGTAAATTGTAAATTAAGATAACTCTTTTTTTCTTCCCCGACTTTTTTACTTTCTAATGATAGTAGAGAATCACGTATCTTTGAATCTATTAGATTTTTTTAATCAATTAATCCAGTTGACAATTTTAATTTTAAAAATCATACAGGCATGAAAAATGGCATTATTTTTTATATATAAGGAATCTGCTAGTCGTCGCAAATAACTCCGTGTGACTATGATCTTTCTTAACTTATGAACCTAACAAAAATGACAATCAAAGTATCCGCCAAAATTATCTTATATAAAAAGGGAAAATGTTAGAAAACATTTTTATAATATTTTTGTTATTGCATGAAATTCGAGTTCCATTCAATGACTTGATCAACACATTTTTATTCGTGAGATTCACATGAAATTTTATATTAAAATAAAAAATATTAAAATAGAGTATTTGACAAAATGTATTACTTGAATTTCTCTTGTATAAAAATCACATTAGATGCAAGCAGTAATTCAATTGTCATGCTTAATGTTAATGGATCGCGTTTATGAGTTTTTGTCGTCGACACTTAGCCTCTAACAAGTGCGAATAAAAGAGTTTGGCAATATATCTTACCAGAAAAAACAACTATTGTAAAATCAAACAAAAAAGTAGATAATACATTAATGATATAAATAAATTTATAAAGTTTATATCATTTTATATAAGGATCGTAATATTTCGGAATAATAATAATGGATAATAATATAAACCGTAAAATAATTGATTGAATACTTTATCCTGCTTTAACTAAGAAATAAAAGAAGAAAAGAAAATAATTTTACATTGAGCTGATGAGAATGTAGTGATTTGGAAAGCGAAAAGGGCCAAAAGCCCAAAAAGAAAAAGAAAACATTTAGGAAAGTATTTTATTTGACATTAAATATACATAAAATTATGTAAAACACATTAAAAATACATTTTTTTTTTTTTGATAACAAAATACATTTTTTTTTAAGTGTTGAGCTGATGGACGCAACGCAACCACGATTATATAAGTTCGTCACAAAATAATTGACATTTTTTGCGATGCACAAACTAATTGATTCAAAACATAAAAGTTGGCCATCGGCCTCACTTTGTGTGGGTCCCGTTCTTAATGTCACACAAGAGAACATTTTCAGTGATATAATTGTATTCAATAGTGGATATAACTTTTATTATAAATTCTATATTTTTAAAATTATATAATAATAATGTTAAAGTTAATTTTTTATGAATCATATCGACACAAATGTTATACTTTTTATCTGGATAAATATTATATAAATACAAGGCCTAAACTAAAAGCCTTTACTACTAAGAAAGCTCATAGTCAACAAAGACACCTCTATAACAGCAAGCTCATGGCAGCCATCAAGCTACACAATATTAATGGCCTTATCTCATCAAGCTCCTCAACATTAAACATGGCAGCTCTATTACTTAGCCTCCAAGACAAAGCAAACCTGATCACTAAGTAACATCTCCCAAGCTGCTCATCACTTTACTATAAATACATACCTATTAACACAAAGGTACATATCTTCTCCTGCATAATAAAACCTGCTTGAACCATAACTGACTTGAGCGTCGGAGTGTCTTGCAGGTATACCCCCATCTCGTTCCATAGAAGACCCATGGGATAAAGCAGTCCAACTGCAAGATGCTCTGACCCAAGACGGTTCCAAGCTGTGCAGAGGTAGATCACATGATCGGCCCAGTTGTAAAAACTTGTTCTGATCATTGGCGCATAAGGATCCTCTAAGCAAAAGGATCCCTCATAAGGATCCTCCAATTAAAAGGATCCCTCATAAGGATCCTCCGAGCAAAAGGATCCCTCATAAGGATCCTCCAATTACAAGGATCCCTTATAAGGATCCTCCAATTAAAAGGATCCCTCATAAGGATCCTCCATTTACAAAGGATCCCTCATAAGGATCCTCCAATCAAAAAGAGTGAACGGAAGGTAACACCTTAATTGGTTAAAACTTCCTCCAAAGTGCGACACTTATCGCTACATATTCAGCAACATTAAGCCCCAAAACATGCACATGCACAAGGTATGCCAACTTTATGAACTATGAATTGTATCAAAATGCAGGATCCAAATATACAGCTCTCAAGCACCATACAAAGTACAGACCATAGTTTCAGATAAAGGAACAAGCGCAATGAATTTTTCAGGTTGATAAACAGACAAATCATTCCGCAGACTTATACATCTCGCTCCTTATGCCTTTGGCATAAGCACCGAGCTGGGGTGCTTCTGATCTGAATAAATATTATACAAATACAAGGTCCAAACTAAAAGCCTTTACTACTAAGAAAACTCATAGTCAATGAAGGCTGCAAAACCTATCTCTCCAAGCTGCACAATATTTATGACAACAAAGACATCTCTATAACAGCAAGCTCATGGCAGCCATCAAGCTGCACAATATTAATGGTCTTATCTCATCAAGCTCCTCAACATTAAACATGACAGCTCTATTACTTAGCTTCCAAGACAAAGGAAACCTGATCACTAAGTAACATCTTCTAAGCTGCTCATCATTTTACTATAAATACATACCTATTAACACAAAGGTACATATCTTCTCCTGCATAATAAAACCTGCTTGAACCATAACTGACTTGAGCGTCGGAGTGTCTTGCAGGTACACCTCCATCTCGTTCCATAGAAGACTCATGGGATAAAGCTGCCCAACTGCAAGATGCTCTGACCCAAGACGGTTCCAGACTGTGTATAGAAATATCACATGATCAACCCAATTATAAAGAACAGATCACTTTTATTAGTGAAATATAAGTACTAGTATATTAGAATTTTTGTTTTTGTTTTTTTTTTCACGTGAGGGCATTAGCCCAAAGCATAAAGAACTATTAAGAAACTAAGCTAGAGGAAAAGCTACTTGAATCCTGGTTGAGGATATTAGATTTTTTCCACACACAAGAAGTAAACAAGAAATTTGATTCTTCGAGATGATGGGGCTGGTGTCTTAGTTTTTAACGTTTTGCATGCACTAATAGCCTGCTTATCAAAAACAAAAAAATGAAAAATGAAAATGAAAATAAAAAAGTCACAGTCTCCCTCCCAATGAAGGCACCCCCCTGAGACTGTAGACGTGGCGCGTCCTCATTCGCATACCAGTTTCTGCATTGACTGTTTATAGTTACGTACGCTCTAAAAAAATTTAACTCTTATGGGGAAATTCAATATTGTTAATATTATTAATTTAATCAATATTCAATAAATGAAAATTATGAGTATTCAGTTCAGTACAAGTGTATTTAGATGATTCAATATTTATTTCTTAAAAAATAATAAAAATATCTTTAAAGATATTTTGTCATCACGCAAGGAAGAGTAATGAATTGCAATTAAATGAATATGATAGGTGGTTGGAAAAAACAAAGATAAAAAAGGGACAGATATTTCAATTTGCAGTTTTAAAAAGACACTTCAAGCACTCGCGTGGGGTGCGAGGAGGCAACATGTTTGAAACAATAGATTTTATTTTATACAATTCAAATCTGAATTCACGGTGCGTAAGCTAAAATTTATCTAAATATAATATATTTAATAAAATAAGAGTTTATATTTTTATTTTTATTGTAGAGATTTTGTTCCTATCATTTTCATTTAAAAGTAAACGGGTCTATTAATATTTTATCTCTTTTTTTATAATAATTTTTATTTACTTTTATATAAGTGTAGTAGAAAATTTTATTTTTATAATAAAAGTAAAAATAATTTCCCGTAGAATAATGAATAAATTGTGTCTCAAAATATTTTTTATTATAAGCTATGATTTAAATAAAAGTAAAAAATCTACATAAAAATTCAAAAAAATATTTTGTTATTTGGTCAAATCAATTTATAAATGATAATAAAACCATGTTACTAGTCCGCGATTGGTGCGCGCGCGTGATATTAGTGCCCAATTCGGCACCCTTGTACCGATTGGATCTACCAATTCCCATTTCCGTGGGTAACCCTTCTTTCCCACTTGTCTTCGTGCTTCTCTCATTCCTCACTTTCTCCTTCATCATTTTTATTTTATTTTTGGGTTTTTTTTTCTTATTTTGGCTGATTTTTTTTTTCAGCATCCAATTATAAATATGTATTTATGTAAATATATAATTATAATCATAAAATTACTTTTATTTTTATTTTTATGTCAACAGATAATTTATGAAGGATGTTAGTAGATAATTTAAAAAAAAAGAGAATTTTTTTTTACAATTATAATTATTTATTTTTCAAAATATATAATTATTATCTATGGGATATGTTATAATTATTACCTTTTTTTTCTTACTACTTGTTACTACTAAATCTAAATTGCTGATTTTCGTCAATCTAACGATTATAATTTATTGGATTACATTTATTAATTAATTATTAATTCTAATAAATTATAACCGTTAGATTGACGGAAATCAACGATTTAAATTTGACAATAACAAGTAATAAGAAAAAAATAATAACTATAACTTCTCCTATTATCACTTGCCAAAAAAATTATTTTATAGTAACATAAAAAAATAGATTTTCCTTTATCTTTTGAATCTTTCCCATAACCAAAGATACTCTCCACGTTAAATTATTGAACCAATATTATTAATAATTCATCGTTCATATCCCTCGCTTATATTATTATTTCCTACCTAATATACATTTATTATTATTATTATTATTTTATTTTAATCCAATCTCCCATCCCTTTTGTCTTTATAAGGTCCACGTTCGTTGCACCTTTTATCTCCTCTCATCGTCTTCTTTCTCCTCCTCCTCTTCAATAGTTGCTCTTTCTCTTCAAAAAAAATCTAAAGAAAATGGGTTCGACTAGATCGTCCCTGGCCATGAATACGATGATCGTTCTCGTGTTCATGGTCTTCGCGACTTCGTTGGCGTTGGACATGTCGATCATCTCGTACGACAAGACCCACGCCGACAAGTCGAACTGGAGGACTGATGAGGAGGTCATGAACATGTACGAGGAGTGGTTGGTGAAACATGGCAAGGTGAACAACGCCCTCGGGGAGAAGGATAAGAGGTTCGAGATCTTCAAGGACAACCTCAGGTTCATCGACGAGCATAACGCTGAGAACCGGACCTACAAGCTGGGGCTGAACCGGTTCGCGGATATGACCAACGAGGAGTATAGGGCAAAGTTCCTGGGAACTAGGATTGACCCGAACCGGAGGATGGGCAAGTTGAGGACCAGGAGCAACCGTTACACTCCACGTGTCGGTGACAAATTGCCGGAATCCGTTGATTGGAGGAAGGAAGGTGCTGTTGTTGGAGTCAAAGACCAAGGAAGTTGCGGTAATCACTCTCACTATGTCTCAATTCCTACTTACTTTACTCTTTTTTTTAAAATAAAAATAAAAGTTATATTCTATTATTCCTTACTTTGTTAAATAATCATCTATCATTTTTTATTTTAAAATTAAACTCCTGCCAATAATTGTGCGTACTGTTTCATTTTCGGTGTTTTTATAGTCTTATCTGCGATTTGTTGTATTGCTGTTGCTTAACGATCCACATGATCTAACACTATCTGGAAAAAATTAATTATGTATGTATGAAAAATGTGTTTTTCTATCTTAGATCTGAAACTTATGAACAAGGTTTTCATTTTGAGACGCCCTTTTGTTTGTCCCTAGAATTACATAATTATTAGTTTCGATTTGACATGAAATTGTCTTGGTCTGGACCTTTTGGATCTATGAATTGAACTTTCACTTTAAAACTGGACTTGACTCCTATTTTTAAGGTGAGGCGTATGTAATTGCTTCATGTGGAACTGTGGAAGTTACCCAAAAAAATTTGATCGCTGTGGGGTTTGATTAATCAATATGTCATAAGCTTTTTCTTTGAATTTGAATATGTTATTTACGTTTCCAATATAATTTTTTTGTCCTGTAATTAAAGTCTTTATTTAAGACCAAATGATGGTAGCTCATTTCTCGCATGAGAGCTGAGTAGTGGGTGAGAGCATTTGTTCGATACATCCCGTACCATCTTTAGGAGGAATTTAAAGTCTTAATCCTGGACCTACCCAAACAGAATTGCCTCATATAGAGGATACTTGTGGTTTATCAAAAAAAAAGAAAAAAGAAAAGTCTTTTATTTAAGTTATGAAAGGTGTTGTTGGAAATTGGATACAGCCAAACAGGTATAAATGGACAGGGCCAACATGATGGCCCATATCTCTTATGCCTAACATCATCAGGATTCTTGGTGTGTGTTCGAATATTGTTAAGAAAGCACCTAGATATTCAAATGATTTGTGCCTACCTGCACTTTAGGCAGATTCTTCTGCACTCAAATGTGCTTAAAATATCAATCGCTAATTATGTAGTTATATGACTTACTTATTTACGTAGGTAATGATTTTTTATTTTTTTTTTGTTGGCTTACAAACTTTGCCTATCTTGTGAGAGTTAATAAACACTTTGTCTGAATTGTTTTAATTCAGGGAGCTGTTGGGCATTCTCAACAGTTGGTGCTGTGGAAGGAATAAATAAGATAGTGACAGGAGAGCTAATTGCTCTATCAGAACAAGAGCTGGTTGATTGTGATACATCATATAACGAAGGGTGCAATGGTGGACTTATGGACTACGCCTTTGAGTTCATCATCAACAATGGTGGCATTGATTCTGAGGAGGATTATCCCTACCTTGGGGTTGATGGTAGATGTGACCAATACCGGGTCAGTCACCTAGTCTTGAATACATGCTGATAATAAGTCCTTGTAAAAGATAGTTATTGTAAAGAACCATTTCAACCCAAAAACTTAAGCTGTTAGTGAGGCTACAATACATTAATGATTTTATATTTTTCTAACATGGCTCACTGGTTTTTGAGAGTGGACAATATACAGGCTCATTGGGCTTGTGATCATTGGTCGCAAAGGCTCTGATATCATATAAAGAACCAAATCAACCTAAAAGCTTAAGTTTCTGGGGGAGATTACATTAATGGTTTTATATTTCTTTAATAGTTACTTTCTCTAATTCTTATATTTGTTATTTTTGGGTTATCTTCCTTTTGTGCAGAAAAATGCTAAAGTTGTTTCAATTGATTCTTATGAAGATGTTTCTCCCTATGACGAGTTAGCTTTGAAAAAGGCTGTTGCTAGTCAGCCAGTGAGCGTTGCTATTGAAGGAGGTGGCAGGGAATTCCAGTTATACGTATCTGTAAGTTTCTAGATCAATTTCACTCGAACTAGGAAAGGTGTACCTATAATACTAGGAGAAATAGAATGTGAAGAGTCAAGGAAAGGCGTGCTTATAATATTAGAATTCGAGTGGGAAGTGTCAAAATTGGATTTGTATTGAAAGCATATATATTTGACAGAAACCAAGATACCATATATTGATTTTGGATGAAAATCATGTATGTGGCAAGTGGTTTGGCTCTTGGTTATCCTCCAAGTTACTTTCTATTGCCCATATTCTTTTTGTGTACTTTCTTTACCAAGATTAGGACTAGCCGTTGCATTGCTGAACTTTATTACTTAGTGTATTCTATCTATCTTTTGTCAGGGCTTATTTACGGGAAAATGTGGGACAGCATTAGACCATGGTGTTGTGGCTGTTGGGTATGGTACAGAACACGGTCATGATTATTGGATTGTGAGGAATTCATGGGGTGCTACCTGGGGAGAGGATGGCTATATCAAAATGGAACGTAATCTGGCCTCAAGCAGATCAGGCAAGTGTGGAATTGCAATTGAGCCATCCTATCCAGTTAAGGAGGGCCAAAATCCCCCGAACCCTGGACCATCACCCCCTTCACCTGTGACGCCACCATCTGTCTGTGACAATTACTACAGCTGTGCCGAGAGCACTACTTGTTGCTGTATCTTTGAGTATGGAAACGCTTGCTTTGAGTGGGGATGCTGTCCTCTTGAGGGTGCTACCTGCTGTGAAGACCACTACAGTTGCTGCCCTCATGACTATCCCATATGTAACGTTTATGCAGGAACCTGCCTGAGGGTATGAATGATTAACTGTCTAACTCCACCAAATCTTTTATTTGCTTTCATTTCATACTGGATTTTCACTTGGAACTAACAATTTGCTGTTATATGATTTTTTTTTTTGGTTAATGATGACTTCCCTTTGCATTCTAAGTTCTCACTCAATATTTTCATGTATTTATGAATTTTCTATCTCAGAGCAAGAACAACCCATTTGGAGTGAAGGCATTGAAGCGAACTCCAGCTAAACCTCACTGGGCTTTTGGAGGTAAGAACAAGATAAACAGTGCTTAAGTAATTAAGCCAATGTGTACGTGCTGAAGGAGCCGATGGGGAAATCAAGGATTAAGACGAAGGACTGAAACACTAGCTGATACTCTTTTCTTTTGCTTCATCATACAGCACGTAACATATAGATCTTCGCCATTATGATACAAACAGATACATTCTCTGTCAAATTTCAGTCAGACATAGACTCTGTAAATAGCGTTATATTTATGTTCTGTATTTTTATTCGGATTCCAAATGGCGAACATGTTTAATTATTGTAAGTTTCCAACTTCTGTACATTATGTGATCATGTAGCAATGCATGGATTTATCCCTTGTTCTCATGCTGCTTTATGTGCTTATTAGTATACGCTGGACATTCCCCCGCAGCGTGCTTTGTTGCTTTCTGTGTTCAGTCTAATTGTGTTACAAAAATAAGTGACAATAAAGATCCATTTTAAAATAGGGAAAAGTTCATAACACCCTTTTTTGGTTTACTCTTTTATCATTTAATATTTTTATGTTTTTTTTTTCTAAACAATTATTTTCCTATAATTTTTTTTCATCACAGCCCACCTTTAACAACGGGAGTAATTTAAATAACTTGCCCATTTTATCCTTTTATCTATGGGATGGAGGATCAAGGATGGCACAAGGGAATAATTGCCCGTCTCAACAACTATATTGAGTGGCGGTTATGCCATGGAACAATGTTAATAAAATCGAACCAGTCCAAACCCAGTAAATCAATCCGGGTGAAGTAACAAATCGGTCATATATCAAAATTGATGTGACTTAGCTGGTTTTCATAAAAATCAGTGACCTAGTTGGTTAATTGGTGACAGATCCTGTTCCAAAAAAAAATTCCAAATCTATTAAAAAATAAATCATAATGGACATATTTAAGTATTTTTTATTTATTGACTTACATAAGTTATGTATTTACAACACTAATATTATTTCAATTATGTAATATGTAGGAAATTTTGATTTGATTTATAGTTAGAAATATCATTTACTGAACTTGAAGCCCTACCGAATGATTCCTTGGAGATTTCCTAATATTTTGATTCAAATTCGACAAAGTATCACCATTCTGATCGTCCATGACAATGTTATTAAAACTGGCTCGGTCATTGACCCGGTCAAGGTACTAAATCATTGGGTTACTGTTTCAACCAGTGAATCACAATGTTATTAAAATTGGCTCGGTCATTGACCCGCTCACCATTCTGATTGTTGGACTTTTCCTTTTTCACCTTCCCTTCGAGCTGTTCTACCAACCCTGCGGATATATTCCTGTTAGCAGTATAAAACATATGTTATACCATACATCGACATATAAGGCTGCTAAGAAAAAAAAGGATATTGATTGATTAATAGAAAAATGAGACCCTTTCTTTCTCTCTTTCCATATCGTAATCCTTATCACAGTCAACATTATGAGGATAACACATCACAAATGCTCAATCTTGGTGCCACCATGACACCAGAATTCCCCAACCTTGTGGTTGGGATGTTTGGAGAGATGTTTTGTACAAGGGTCTTTGGCAACTCAGAAAATTTATACGCCTAGTCCAATTCTTATCACCTGATGGGAAGTAATAGCCCTATGTTGAGAAGGCAAAAAATGCAGGCAGGCAAATCATTGAACAGAATTTCAATTTTTCAACTTCGGAATGGAATAAATTAAGGGTAAAAAAAAAGTTAGCTCAATTACTAACGGTGTTAATGATGGATTTTAATGGAAAAAATCACACGAGAATAATTTATAAGAAAAAAACATAAGATGTAAGTGATAAAAGAGTAAACCACATGAGGAGTTTATGAACTTTTTCCTTTAAAATAAATATAATGTATGAATTATTTTTTATGTAACTTGTTCTTCTTTTTTTGGAAATATTCCAATCGGTTCATTGTTTCGCAACTAATCCGATTCGGGGAGGGTTCAAGATTAAGGCTTTAAACCTCTCCCAAAGGTGGTACTGGGGAGATTCGAACACATGCTCTCACCTCCACATGCTTAGCTCCCATGCGCCAACTGAGCTACCACCATTTGGTTTTATGTAACTTGTTCTAGCCAACACAATCAGCTAGTTCAGAATTGTTGGCCCAATACCAAAGGCCCATATAACCTTTGCTACACTACCTTGCCACATCAGCCCTGTCATGACAGCGCTGACATTTCAGTGCTACCTATCAGACATCCCAATGTAAGATACCAAAATATTTTACGTTGATATTATTCCCTCTCCTTTGTCTGTACAGGCACTAAAATGTCCTACTTGGAATACTCCCCTTTCACCTTTCTCTGCACAACAACCGTTGTCAGCATTGCAGCGGCTGCAAAGTGCCTTGCCCCTACAAGGCTAGCTGCTATGGCTCCTCCTCATAATTATTGACTTGACTCACTCTCCTACATGGATGGAGCCTAACCCTAACTATAAATACCCCCTCCTTCTTCACAAGGCAAACACATTATTCATTATTTGCATGAGTTGTTACTCTCTCAACTCTGAGCGCTTATGTTGTGCCGACATCGGTACAGGACACGACACTCCGATACGTTAATTTTAAAAAATATTAGATTTTGACACGTTAGGACACGTTTTGATATTAAATAATATTTTTTAATTTATGTGTATATTATATTTAATACTCAATAATTTAACCAAAAAATGAAACTAAAGGTCTAAACTTATAATACCAATTAATTTTGCAACGAAACATAAGATGTAAATATTTACTATTATATTTTCAAATTGAAAATCTCTTATGCACTCTAGTGAGATTTATTTGGTATCCATTTTTTATTTTTAGTATATCAATTTGATAAAATATTGATTACTTTTTTCATGATATATAATAAAATTTCAAATATTATAGATGTTGGAGTATGTCAGAGTGTCGGACACGACACCTCGTATTTTTTTAAGGGTCAGCGCTACATAGTTAAGAGCTATAGTAGCCCTATAACACCATCCCCTCTTTTTACGCACAACACTTGGGAAGTCATTGTGTAGTCTTGGTCTATACCATTGCTGCCTAGACACCCTTATAGCGACATATTTTATCCCTTGAGAGTACATAATTGGTTCTCATACATATCTAACAGTTCAAAATTAAACTATGTAAGAAGAAAAGAGAAAAAGAGAAAATATGGATCTACACACTTTTATATGTGTGTAGAAGACAAATTTATCTTTTATAAGAGAAACAATAAACCCAAAAAATGGATAAAGAAAAAAAAAGAATGAAAAATTAACAGAAATAATTAATAAATTTTCTTATTTTACTTACCTAATTAATAACTTTTTTTATTAGTAACCTAATTCTAAGTGGCCTCCACTCATAATATTTTATTTCCTCTCTACTTATTTAAATCATGAAAATTCCAACTTTTTATTATTTTGTCTCCATTTAACTTCCCATTCATTTTCGCCAAACCGAATGTAACATGATTTAGTTCGTATAAAGTAAGAGAATTACTAGTGGGGGAGGAGGCTGAACCTTTAGCCATCACTGTTTTCCCGCACTCCGGATTAGTCTCATAGCCGGCTCAAAGAGTCGAAGCTCATGGGGATACCGGAGGGAGCCAGCTCGTCCCAAAGAGATAATTAGGGTTGGATAACTCCAAAAAAAAAAAGAATTACTAGTGTAAAACCGAAGTAATTTAGCTAACTTATGCGAAAAAAATAAATTAATTTTAAGGTAGAATTATAACTTGATTATGTGTTTTTTTAAGTTAAAATTACTTTTTAAATTAAAAACTCACTTTTTAAATCAAAAACATGTTTAAAATTTTAAAATAAATAGTTTTTTTAAATTAAAATTAAAAAAATATTTTTAGTACTTATCAAGTTATCATAAATAACAAAATATTTTATGAAAAATATATATATACCTTAAAAACTTTTTAATAAAAACCTTATCCACATACACATTTCACAATTTAAAAGAATTCCTTCAAAATTTATTTTAAAAAATGATATTCGATAGTTTTAAAAATTTACAATAAATCTAAAATTTTAAAACTAATTCATATGAATTTAGTAGTAGTTCACTAGTTCTTTTATAATTAAGCATTTTACAATCTAGCATAATGAAAGTTAGTCATAAAAAATAAAGTTAAATCTCCTTGTCATTTTCATTATCTAAACACAACTCTTTCTTCATAGCATGTGCATGGTCGAATTGAATTGGTTTAAACTGTTCCGTTCAAAAATAGTTCTGTTCGATTTAAAATCAGTTGGGTTCCGTTCGAAAGTGGTTCAATTCAGTTGAAAATGGTTTGGGTCGACCCTATTCTGAAAAAAAAAAAATTAAAAATAAAGTAATAAAAATAAATTTAGTTCGGTTCGAAAATAGTTTTCGATTCAGAAACAGTTCTTCAAAAATGGTATGATTCTTGAACTGGTTCTAAAAATTGGTTCAGTTCATAAACTAATTTTTAAAAATTAATTATTTTAAGTACAGCTCAGTTTAGTTTATGATTCAATTTAATTTTTTGATTATTTTACTCATCGTGAAAACCGCTCTCCCCTTTCTTTCCTCAGTAAAACAGGGACCCCTCCGGTCCTCACCCTTTGGTTCTTCCAAAGTTTTCTTATCCTTTTTCCCCTACATCCTAACCAAAATATCTCTTCCTTTTGTTTCAGAGTTGGTTGTCATTTAAAAATTGGCAAGGCCTTTAATAGTAGCAATAATAAAGCAAACATCCATTTTGATTTCTCAAAAGTTAATATTACTTAAATTTCAAAAGATAGGTGATAAATTTAATCCTTCAGAAATAAAAAAATAATATCAAAATTATCTTTTTGGTATAAATCACAGGATTAAAAGACTAAATTTATATCATTTTCTATCATTAGAAAACTAAATTAGATTCAAAAAAATTTCATTAAATGACTAAATTAATTATGAAATTCCTCAACTCAGACTCCAAAATATTACAATAAGGAGAAGCTTCCCTTCCACGTCAATCGCACAACTTAGAGGAATTCAATTCGGCAAATCATGGTTGCGGCCTTATTGACAAAATTTACAGAACCCTTTTATAGCAAAGCGTAATGATAGCTTATTTATCCCTGGTCACGTGGGGTTATTTAAGAGTTTAACCAAGGTTCTACTTATATATCTGATGGACAATTATGCTTAATGAAATGATAAAGCGACTCCAATATCAATTTTTTTTTTTTTTTGGGTAATCGACTCCAATATCATTTTATTAAGCATATTAATAGGCTTAATAGTTTTTTTTTTTTTTTTTTTTGTGTGCAGAAAATCAATGTAGTGTTGGTTGGGGACCAGGGGCAAATGCTAATTGTCGCCTAGAACAGCTTGATGATGCAGACTTCAATTATCACTCCTTTCATTTCGTTTTCAAGACCAGCCCACAACATGTAACACCACACTTCTGAGGGATAGGCCTGACTCCATATCCAACCCCACTTGCAGTGCTAAAAAAAATATCGTTTCCCATGAACAACTTTACCACTATTTCAAACATATCTTATTTAATGCAACCATGGTAAATTGATCATTATTACATGAGACCATGATAATGACTACAAAAGTTGGGATTAACAAGCACCTATTAAGAGGGGATCTTTGACCAAAGGATTTTTTTTCACCTCTTTCATTTTTCTATCTGGTATTTGATTCTCAATATTTATCAACGAGGATCGTTTAGTATTCTGGGGGCCCCGTGGCTCAGAGTGATGCAACCCTCCTGGGGCACTCATTTTTTTTTCTTAGGTGAGTGTCGCGACCCCCCGGAACACTCACATGGTTGTGCCAAGTGGCACAATCCCATTACTCTAAGCAGTCCTGTTACCGTAAAACTTCGGAAGACCATAACTTTTGACTTGGGAATCCAAATCAGATGATTTTTTTTTATTCACATAACTTTTTGAGATCTACCCAATAACACTTCATTTTGCATGAATTTGTAACAATGGTATCACAATACAAGAAAAAGACTATGAAGAAAAAGTGGGAACAAAAATGAAGAATCCACTGAGCTGGAATAGACGATAACATGCTGGACAACTTTAAACTATTGTCTTGTACAGGTGTAGCTGCAACTCTAACATACATAAGTTCAATTAATTAAAATCTCAATAAAATTGATTTGAGAATCGAGGAAGCTAAACAAATCAATGGTTTCTTCCTCTTTCCGTCAAAATTTGGCAAACATCATAAGTTATTATCCTAACATGGAGATATACGATAGCTTCAGAGGCATCAAGTACAGCCAGTATGTTATCGTCTATCCCTGCTATGTTCCTTCTTTTTCTATTGCTAGAGTTTTCTATTTTTGCTCCCACTTTTTCTTCACATAAACAAATTTTGAAATTAACTATTGTCTCGCACATGTGCTGCTGTAACTCTAACAGACATAAATTCAATTAATTAAAATATCAATAAAACTGTTTGTAAATATATATATATATTTTAGATTTCAAATACAAGTCTAAAATATGTTTGTGATTGTGGTACCATTATTATAAATTTGAACTATGTTTGAGAGAGATAAAATATGTCAAATGAGATGTCATTGCGTAGATCTCAAAAAGTTATGTGAAATAAAAAAAAATCTGATTTGGATTCCTGAATAAAAAATTATGGCCTTTCGAAGTTTTACAGTAATGAAACTGCCTAAGATAACGAAATTGTACTACTTGACACAATCATGTAAGTGCTCCGGAAGAGTCGCGACACTTATTGCCACTTGAACTCTCACTAAAAGACCACACGATAAATATCGAGAATTAAATATCAAATAAAAAAATTAAAGGGGTGAAACCCCTATTTGGTCAAAGAGCTCCTATTAAGGTTATGAATCTGAATTGGAAATTATTATTTTTCTTCTTTTAATTTTCACTTGTTGCCCTGCCATTCATTATCTTTTTGCAATAATTTAGAGGCAGAAATATCATCCACAGTCCACACACCATAATTTGGTCGCAAGATGTTGAGGCAACGTCAACAACGTCTTTTCACACAATAGAAAAAGGGAAAAATATGTTTCATTTTAAATGACGCATGTTATATCCTTTCACTATTGTAAAGAAGTAAGATTCACACATTAAAATTTTTTTCCACCCATTATCTCTTTTTCTCATTTAAAATAATACAATTTTATATCTTTCAAAATGATACACTTTTTTTTATAAAAAAATAGCAAAACTTAGTGCACAAATGAAGTTGCAGCAGAATGAGCAGATAATATCCGCATAGCAGCATTAATGCACAAAAGAGAAATAGTACATAGCTATGATTGGTTCAGTCTTGGCCACCCATAAACATGCCACCTATACTTGTGTGGTGGCCTAGTATTGGTACAGAAGATAACCCATCTCTGAGCCATAAATACATTAATTAAGAGTGCTCAATGCTTACGGTCATTTTTCTCTGAGTTCCTTAGAGACCCAAGTCAAGATTTGAATGAAGATTGAACACTACATTATTTGTTTAGGACCACCTTGCTTTTCCTTTCTGATCTCCATCATCAGCAATATGAAATCCACACTCCTCAAGCTTCACTCTCTGACCTGTGCTGTTGATCCTATTGGTTTCTTGAACTTGAGTGGGATTATTGGATGGAGTTACAGAGGGGAGCTTTGATAGCAAAGCTCCAAGACTACAAGACATGTTGGGCAAAGAAGAAGAAGCTGACCAAAGAGGTGACCCTGATGTTCCATTCTGTGGAGGATTCCTACCCAAGTTTATGGCTATCATGGAAAAAAAACTGGATCTTTCTTCATTCATGTTGTAGGCAGAGAGAGCCATTTCCTTGCTTTCCATCGTGTGAAAATTGGGTAGGTGTGGTCTTTGAATGGATAACACGCCTGGTATGGTCTGTAGGTTGCTGAATTTCCTTTGTATGCTGAGTACTAAATTGAGATCTTCTGCAATCTGAAGGACCCTGAATTTAATAATGAATCGAGATTTTGCACCAAATGTGAAATATTTGGATTGGGAAAAAGAGCAAAACCTTGTTAAATGAACCCAGTTGTACTAAGCCTTCTCTGACAGCAATGACAGCAATAGTCTACCAAAATGAATAATAAATTTCATAGCATTAGCCAAATCAACAGGTACTAATATTTACACATTATGTTTCAGAAGCTTTCTTTTTTTTTGTGAATGAATTTACTAACCTGAATACCTGAATTGAACTGAAACTCCCACGCCCTTGGCTGCTGTCAAGATTAAAGGTACAATGATTAATCATAATAGTAAAAATAATAAATAATAAATCAAGCGTTTTAGATTTGACAGAGGGATTGATGTGAGGAAATTTTTGCACTCATTTATTTCAAACAGCTACTTTCCTTACTTGATCGATTGAAGGATTCCACGAAGCAATGTAGCTTGGTTCACATACATTATGAGTGTCACTGTAAATCCATTTGTGACTATGATCTGCGGCCACTTTCCCTAGTAATCTGCAGAATATATATATCAAATAAGAATGTTTTTGTCCCTTTTCCTTCACATGAATTTTCTAATGTTACACTCTTCAAAACACTTTCTTTTCTTAAATATAAAAAAAAAAGGTTGAGCAATGTCAATCTCACCCTTCTCCATAATTGTAAACCTCATGAGACATTTTGAAGAATACTTCAGCTCCAAACCTATCGTTCAAGTATCCACTCCTCCCTTGTTCACATTCATTAAAATCACAGAACCCATCTTCCCAGACAAGGATCCTAACAAAGAAAACCTCCTTTTATTAAATTGTCCATGATGTTGGTCACAAAAACTTATAACTAAAATGAGACAAGTTTATCACAGTTCCATCAAACTTACCAGTTTCTTTTATTTCCTTTGGAGCGATCAAGAGCAGTCCCTCCAAATTCCCACCTGCAACAAAGCAAATTTGCGGTTACAAACATAAACATAAACATAAAGACAAATGGTTACTTTTGTGTTTCACATTCTATGTTGTTTACTACTTACCTTGGTGGAGGAAAGTTTCGTGGTACTATCCTCCAGAAGACAGCGTAAACCCACTTAGAAGGACCTGAGGAATTGGGAAATGAGCATATGGTTCTCAGAGTACGCTGCAAGAGAAACTGAAATAAGGGTAACCCACTTTCCATTGTTCAAAGAGTGAGGAGAGTGTAGGGAGAAGACAGATTAAAAAGGCAAAATGGAAACAAGGTTAATGGTACCCACTTTGCACCAACAGAGTCATGCTCCAATATTGAGGAGTTGTTGCAGTAATATTAGTAGTGGGACCTGGACAGTCACATTTCCCTTTCCTCTTGGTAACTGGCAATACACTAGTCGTTTGGTACTCGATATTTTTCAAGATTTTTGAGAAATTAAATTTTGTTAAATTTTTAATTTTTGAATACTATCGTAAATTGAATATTTTCATCATATTTCTGAAAATCGAGATTGTCAGATAAAAAAAATTTTACTCTACTAAACGCCTGTTTGACATTTCCATTCACTAGCATAGCAACTTTGTCACTTTTCTCTCACTGCATCCTTTCCCAATATAGATATGAGGAATTCTTAATTATACAGAATCTATTAAAAAATCATTTTTTTTCCTCCTCTAGTTATCTTTTTCTCATAATACGGCAGTTAAAGCTAATTTCTTGTATATTGGATTACTGTAATCAGATGAAGAGTGAAATTAATGCTCCTTCGAGGACGAGACAATTTCCTCTAACCCTAAAATTTTTTAAAAATTTGCTTTGTCTAAGATTTGAATATCTGACCAAAGCAAACTTTGGGCATTTAATTGCCAAGTGACCTATACTTAGCGTTATCAAATCATCTTTTAGGTTGTTAAATGATTGGTGCACACATCTATAAAAAAATTTATGATCATATAAATGTTAAGCAATGATTTAAATGTATATGATAAACTATCTTTAATAAAAATTAAAAAATTTAGGATACCAAAAAATTAAAATTAAAAAATTTACTCATTCCTTCTTATACTCTCTATGAAGCACCGACACTTCAAAAATCCTGACGTGTCGTGTCCGACACTTCCCGATACTCTCCGACACTCCCCGACACTTCAACACGCGTTATAGAAATTCAAAAAAAGCTCAAAGGTTTCATTGTGTTGAGTTTTTAATTTCAACTATTAAATTCGTTGGGTTACGATTACTATTTTATTGAGTTTAATATAAATATTTGGAATATTTTATGTTTCTTTGCAAAATTGATAAATATTATAAGTTTTGTTTCATTTTTTTTGTTAATTTATTGGATATTCAATATAATATATTACATAAATTAAAAATATTATTTAATATCAAAATGTATCTTAACATCGAAATTTAATATTTTTTAGAATTAACATGTCGGATTATCGTATCGTATCACGTGTTCCATGTCAATATCATCACTCATCACTCATCACTCATCACTCATCAACAGAAGTAGATATGCGTACTGCAAAAATTAACATGATCATGATGAAAAGATGAAGATGGCACAGGGTTTTTAATGTTTGGTCAACATTCAACTAGCAGGACCAGCCGAAATAAACTGGGAGTAGGTGATTCACATTTCACCCTATAGGTTGGGCAAGCAAGTGGACTCACAGCTACTTCCTCATCCCATTGTTTCATTGTCTAAATTTTAATAGATTCAACAAACCAATCACAACTCACGTTTGGTGTAATAATTATTTCAAAGCTGGTTATTTAATTATATGTTGTTTGTTATCAATGACATGGTTGCTGAAATCATCTGTTGCTTTTTGTTTTTTGCCTCTAATTAAAAATTGATAATTTAATAAAACAAAGTTATTTCTTTTAAATGTTAATATTTTCTTTCTCAGTTGTTTATTTTTTTATAGAAGTATTATTTTTTAATAATAAGGACAAAAAAAAGAGATGGAATAAAATGACAGGTCGATTTAATTACCCCGAGTAAAGGGTTATACATATGATTTTACTTGAAATTAAAAATCTCGGATCTGTTTGATTGTGTTTTTTTCTTCTTAAAATTGTTTTATAGAATAGTTAATGAAATAATTATTTTCTGTATTATTTTTGTTTTAAAAGTTAAAACTCAAAATACAAAATAAATATAATACAAATATGTTTTCTAAATTTGATTCTAAAAATTAAAAAATAATTATAATTTTTAGAACCACTTTTACATAATAAGTCTTATCAAACAAGTTTTTTTATTTTTTTATTCTAAAAATCAAAATATTATTTTTAAAAAATAAAATTCAAACAGACCCCTTATCTCCTTCGAATCCTAGCCTAGAAACATAAGAAGGGAGCATATGCCATATTTGATATTCCTTTTCTAATCCTCTTTCTAGCTAGTCACATCCTACTTAGGAAAGAGACAGGAATATTTTAAGAAAAGAAATTTAAATTAAAAAACCACTTCTAACTTTTAAAAGGGGTTTGATTTTCTCATGTTGCATGAGAATTGAATTATTATGTTGTGATTCAACTAATGATGGGCCCCATATTTATTAAAAAAGAAAAAGAAAAGAAAAGTTTTGCACGTAAATCGAAGAGTCACAACATGAGAATTAAATTCTCATGCAACATGAGAAAATATTTTCTCCTTTTTAAAATATATATTTAATTAAGCTTAAAACAAAAAGTAAAACATAAAAAATAAATGTAATGTTTTTTAAATAAAAAAGTGGAACTTATATAAAAAAATGTTTGATTATATTTTTTTGAAAAATTTATCAAAACATACTCATAATAGCATAATCCAAAAAAATAACTTATCATACTAATTATAAAGAACCAATTCAACCCAAAAGCTTAAACTATTGGGTGAGGCTACATCAAGTTAGTACTAGAGCTGGTGTTCTAGGAAATCTCGCTTTCGCAGAAAAATCTTGTCGTTCGTCATTCCGGCAAGACATCTGTGTCATGTATCATACCGGTAACCCATTTTTAGTACCTAACCCTCAGTTGGTCACCAACAGCCTATCCTTAACCTCAGATCGTTAGAAAAACCAACGTCAACCACCGTTCATCACCGGGAACCACCGTCCACCACTGCTCACCACCATTGGAGCACTTTTCTAGCTAGTTTTTCGGCAAACAGCTACGCGACCAGGATTGGCTCGAGGAAGCGTCCTCATCTTTCCAAGCCGCGCCGTCACCAGAGTAGCCACGCGCCGGTAGAGGATTCTAGCGACAACACCACTTTTTCGGCACATGAGTCGTCGTCCGGCCGCCGTTCCGAGCTGGACCACCACCATCTTTCTTGCTTTCTTATCCTCTTTCTAGATCTAATCTCCGTTCATTATGGGTACCATCTATAAGAACTGCACCGTTAATTAAGGTATTTAATTAATTAATTATGTGAAAATAGGAAATGATTCCATAATTAACCCTAATAATTATTAAGAGGCTTTAATAATTATGATAAGTGATTAAGAATGCTGAAAGTCACTTTTCGGAAGAAAAGTGCAGATACCGGTTCTGCTAGTCGGTATAAATGCATACCGAAAAAGTATCCCAGAAAATTAAAGTAAGTACATGATAATTACTAGAATAACATGTAGGACTTGTAAAACGAGTTTCAAGTCCAAATAATGAGAACTGGTGCTAGAAACCGGTACTGGCTTTGAAAAGCGCGTACCAGAAAGTTGCTCAGAAAATCATAAGAAAAATATGATAAATCTTAGAAAATTATGTAGTTTCAGAATCCAAAGTTTGGGATTAAAATGCTAAGCGTAGAAATTAAAGTTAATACAGTGAGTTTAAGTGGGTTATGGCTATAAATACACTCATTAAGTGGGCACAAAACCCTAGAACCTCATTCCTACGTGAACACCTTTGGGGGCTGATCACTTTACACTATTCCATTGCTGACTTGGTGCTTCTTTGGCTTGTCTTCACCATTTCTTCATGAGAAACCACCAAATGATCATCTTTTCTCTTGATTCTTCCTTGTAAACACCTTGTGGTTGTGTTGGGGTTGTGTGAGAGGCTTGGTTTCTGAGTTGGTGGGTTGTTTTGGGGTGCTTTTGGTGCTGACTTTGGAGGTTGGAGTTGTTGAGCCATTGTAATGGCATTTTGAGCTCCAAGGAGCTTCCTTTGTGAAGAAAGGGCCAAGCTTTGTTGGCATTTTCGTTTTGTGTTCAAGTCAGAATCTTTGAACCTTGTTGGAGAGCTCCAAGAGCCTTCCTTGTGGCTGAGTTTGAACCTCCATTGGTATACCTTGAACTTTCCTTTGAATTTTCATGAAAATGGCTGGTTTATATTATAAAATGAGTTAACTTTAATCATTCAAGCTTAAGGTTGTTAATCTAAGTCTAAAATGTGGTATTGAACTTCTGTTTTGGGTCAAGACCGGACCTTGGGTCATGGGGTGGCAATTTGGCTTCGGATTATGCAGAAAAAAAATCTGCATAATGCTGTTCTGCCCGCGTGGTAATCGATTACTTTTGATTGGTAATCGGTTACCATGTGTGGTAATCGATTACCTTGCTGGTGGTAATCGATTACCATGTGCAGTAATCGATTACCAGCCCTTGGTAATCGATTACCACCTGTGAAAATGACCAGAAACCAGTTTTGTGCAATTGTGTCCGCAACGACCTAGTTTAGTAAAATTGAGATATCTCGAGTTACAGAGCTCTAAATTGAGTGATGTTTGGACCTATGTGAAGCTAACACATAGGGCTACAACTCTGTAAAATTTTGTAGCCATTGGATCAGTGGTTTGATCGCAGTGTCTATTTTAAGTCGCGTTTTGGTTGCTGGAAATTCCGTTTGCAGCAGTCACCTTGCGTAAATCATAACCGGAGTTATACAACTCCGATTGAGACATAAAGTATATTGTTGGAAATATCAAGATGTCTAGTTAAACATTGTAAATATTAGAATGTGAATATTGATATAATTGTTGGTCTAAAACAGATTGTGATTCTGCTCTGTTTGGACTTTGAGCTTGTGTGGACTCTTGGCTTGGATAGCTAGCTTAGATGTAAGCTTTCGTGTCCTCGGTTTAGCCATGTTGTGGTTCCACCATGTTCCATGGGGATATGGTATATGCATGTTGTGTTACATGCTTTTGATGTTTTGGAAATGCTGTTGAGCTATTGTATGTTAGTGCCTTGTTGATATGCATGGAGGTGTTCCACCTATACGGTAAGCCTGAGTATGTAGAACATACAATAGGGTGAGGCTGTGGGTGAGGTGCAAGCGGTGTTCCTTGTACTACATGTAGGGAATAGACGTATTCCTACATTTCTCTGGCCAGTAGATAGTGATTACACACATGCCATAGATATCTGTTGCACTACATAGTTTTGGAACTGATAATGATATAAATGCTTTTAGAACTTATATTGCACATGTAAGTGAGCTTGGGGTGGAAGATCCTTGAGGACCCCTTGTCTTACTGAGATTTATTGTTTAGAGATCTCACCCCACGTTTGGGGAATGCTTATTTCAGGGTCAGGTAATGTTGAGACCTCAGGCGGCAGGAGGCCGGAGCTGAGTTAGATTGCTGTTATATTATGCTGCCATGATTGGATGCTGGATTTGCATGCTGTTTATGCTTATAGCTTCAGTTATGTTTATGGAGTTTTATGTTGAGACTTGTTGTTTACTATGCTTATTTGGTTAGCATGGGGATTGTCCATGACACATAGTATTGTTATGTCTTGTTTATGTCTTGCGCCTTTTGAAGTTGTAATAATGTATCAGGATATTGTCCGGATTACGAGGTGTAATACCGTGATTTAGATACACACTTTATTTATATATTGAGGTATTTCAGTAGATGTCTTATTGCAATTTACATACAGGCGATATTTTATGAAATTGATTAAGTAATCAAGTTGGTAATTGATAATGACGTCATAATTGAAAAGAAAAAGAATATTCCGCAATTTTTTATTAAGCACCGCTTAATACGATGTAATGTTAATATTCCGAGTATACACGGGGTGTTACACCATCCCTTAGGAAGATTTCGGCGAAAAACTCATTGTTTAGACACTTTTTTGCAACGTTTCTTGCTTCCTTGTTATTCTTCGGACATCTCTTTTATTTTTGCAGGTTATTACATTTGATTTGTGGTAGAGGGCTCAAGTAATGTGATCAAAAATACTACCAGCATTATCTCCAGTATTGTCCCATCCATTATAACGATGAAACTAACCGGATCTGCTACTTACAAGACTTGGTCTACGTCTGTTAAGATCTGGTTTAATGGTTAGGGACACTGGAAACATCTCATAACCAAGTTTGTTGATATTCCCAAGGATCAAAAATCTAATTGGGAAAAGATTGATGTCTAGCTCCTGAGTATCCTTTGGCAATCTATTGATCCCGCAGTTGTAGATATTTGTGTCCCCTTTGAGACCTGCTATAATATATGAAAGAAAGCCAAACGCCTCTACACCAATGATATTCAGCAACTTTATTCTATTATTTCTCAGATAATAAAATTATGCAAATCACCAATTGCTGGAACGAAGGCTTATATTGGTAAAATTCATTCTTTGATGCAGAAATTCTTGGTTATGTTACCTTATGTTGCAGATGTTTCTAAATACAAGAAGCATGTGGAGCGCTTCTTTATGGTTGTAACATTTTCTGGTATTCCAGAGGAGTTAGAAAGTGTTTGTGAGAATATTCTAACCAGTGTTGGGACTCCTAGCCTGTCACAGACTTTCAAGCGCCTCTTGAACCTTGAAGATAAAGAAGTACTCGTACCTATTCATGTGCCAGCCACCAATTCAATTGCCCTAATCTCTCATGCTAATGATTTCAATTGGAATAGTGGATACGATCGCAGACGTGGCCGTGAACAGGGTAGCCGCAGACAGAGGCCTAGTTACAACTATTGCCAGAATCTTGGACACGTTGAAGAGCGTTCCTATAGGAGGTACCCTTAATTGAAGCCACCAACTACCAACTTTGCTCAGACCGATGCTGCGACACCTTATACTAGATTAGTAACTATTTCGAGTGTAGATTATGAGGCTCTTCTTAAGAAGATTTATTCCCATACTCATTCCCAAGATATTGGTAATCATGTTGCTTGTCTTTCTGAATCATCTCTTTGACCTTGGATAATAGACTCAAGTGATACTGATCGCTTTTGTGGTAGTGAGGATCTTTTTACCTCACTTACTTATTCTAACAATCTACCCTCTATTACTCTTGCTGACGGCACCAAGGCCTTTACTCGTGGTATTGGGCAAGCCAACCTAACTCCCTATTTGACTTTGATCCCTGTTTATTATATACTTGGCATACCTTTCAATTTAATCTTTGTTAGCCAGTTGATCTATTCTCTTTCATACATTGTTCTCTGATGAGTCTCCAATTTACTATGTATTAAGTGTTAATATGAGCATGAAATTGATTTAAAAGTAATTAAAAGTTATGAGAATTATAATTAAATTGTTATTTTATTCTCAATAATATTCTCATAAAATGTCTTATATTTTGCAGTAAATTTCAGCTCAATAAAGAGATGAATTGGAGAGATCAAGTAGAGTTGCTTTGGATATCTGAATCATTGAAGATCTTATCAAATCTTCCTTTGAATATTTTTAAGGAAAGTTTTCCATTAAATAAGAAAAGATTTGAAAGATTGGATCAAAGATATGATAGGAGATTCTAGTGAAGATTCCATTGAAGATATTATGGAAAATAAAAAGATATGGTTTCATCCCTATAAAAAGGCAACTCTTGGAAACACAAAAAGAATTCGACAGAGGTAAGCAGATTGAGAGGAAGGAGGAGATCACCGAATACCAGAGTGGGAGATTTCAGAGAGTGAGATGAGATTGAAAGAGACTGAGCAACATTGAATCTTCTTCTTCTTGCTGATTTCTTCTTCTTTTTATTTCTTTATTTTGTTTAAGCCAGATATATCTAGCTAATTTTCTTTTGTAGATAGGGTTATGGATCCGATGTGAACCCTTTATGATATCTGAATTATTTTTATAATTATTTTAATTCAATTACTTTTATTTTACCTTGAATGAATTTTTCCATATCCTTATTAGAATTGATCACTCTTATAGGGCTTTGAGGGTTAGAGCTCACAATAGACATGTTGGGGTTTTAATTCAGACTGGGGTAAAATAACAATTTGTGCATGATCTAGACATAGGCTTGTATGAATTGCAGACTTTTTAATTAATCCACTTAATGCTTTATTCAAGAGGGATTACTAGGACACTATGATTCTAATTGGGTTAAAGGGTTAAACACACTAAGACATTAGGGTTTAACTAATTGATTTGAGAAAGATGAATTGTCTGAACTAGTGAGTTAATTAATTATAAGAATTAATTCAGATTTCTAAAGGAGGATCAAAGGTGAAGTGCATCATGGCTACAACTTCGTATTATAATCTTTATTCATATCTTTTTCTGCGTTCTTGAATATTCTTGATAATTACTGCATTTAAATTTAATTACTTTTATTTGCTTTCAATTCTATTTTTTCAACCAGCCTGAATTTTCCAAATTAAAGGGACTAGTTATAATAATACTTGGTGCATTAATCCTCGTGGGAACAATACTTTCTTATCACTTTTATTACTTGAACGATCGGTATACTTGCCATAATCGCAACATTCTCTTATCAATCTTTCTCTATGCAAGATTCGGGTACGGGGAAGATTGGAGCAGACCGTGAGTCACGAGGTCTTTACTATCTAACTGCGCTTTATTCTCCAGCGGCGTGCTCTTTCGCGGAGTCTCTTGAACTAATCCACAGTCATCTAGGTCATCCAAGTCTCTCCAAGCTTTAGCATATGGTTCCTTTTTTGTCCGGTCTTCAGTCTTTAAAATGTCAGTCTTGTCAGCAAGGAAAGCACACTCGCTTCTCCTTGGCTAATAGAGTCGATAAAAGAGATGTTGCTCCCTTTTCTATTATTCATTCTGATATTTGGGGTCTGAGTCGAGCTATGTCTATTTTGGGTTTTCAATATTTTGTAACTTTTATTAATGATTTTTCTTATTGTACTTGGATTTATTCAATGAAAAACCATTCTGAATTATTTTCTATCTATCAAAATGTGCAAGAATCGCACTCCAAAGCAAAATTGAGTGACCGAACGTAAAAATAGACATCTGGTTGAAACTACATGTACCTTTCTCATTCATATGAATGTTCCACTCAATTTTTGTGCATATGCTATTATCACATCTCTTTTTCTCATTTCCGTGCTTAATAATGAAGTCCCACACAATATCTTATTTCCATGTTCGCCTCCTTATCCACTGCCTCTACATGTATTTAGGTGTACTTGCTTTGTTCATAACCTCACTCTGGCAAAAGACAAATTAACGTCCAAAGCCTTCAAGTGTATCTTCCTTGGTTGTACTCGCTTTCAAAATGGGTTGATGCTATTTTCCTAACCTCAGGCGATAAATTGTGTCTGCAGATGTCACCTTCATGGATCAGCAACCTTTCTCTATTTCCCAAACTTCTGCGTTACATATTGATCATATTCTTCTCATTCCTCTTGTTGACTTGTCTTTACAGTTGTAGGTGCTGGCCCTACTGCAGACCTTACTCCAACTGACTTACCGCCTTCAACGATTGTCTTTTCCCTTTTGGATCCTCCATCAGAGATTACTCTCATTGTCCATAGCAAAGGTATCCATTCCACTCACAACCCTCATCCACTTTATGTTTTCTTGAGTTATGATTGGCTTGATTCATAATATTTTACCTTTATTCTAGTCTTTCTTTTGTTTCCATTATTAAAACCACAGGTGAAGCACTATCTCATACAGGTTAGCGTCAAGCGATGATTGATGAAATGATGGCACTTCACTCCAATGGCACATAGGATCTTATCCGCATTCCTCTTGAGAAATCGGTTGTCGGTTGTGGATGGGTATTCACAGTCAAAGGGGCTTGATGGCACTATTGACTGCCTCAAAGCCCGCTTAGTGGCCAAGGGATACACTCAAATTTTTGGCCTTGACTATAGGGACATTTTCTCCCCTATTGCCATGATGGCTTATGTTTATTTGTTTCTTGCACTTGCAGTTATTCATCAATGACCCCTCCTTCAACTTGATATCAATACGCCTTCTTACATGGTGATTTGCAGGAACAAATATGCATGGAGCAACCATTAGGTTTTGTTGCTCAGGGAGAGTGTTCTGGAATGGTATGTAAGCTTCGTAAATCCTTAATGGCCTGAAGCAGTCTTCTCGGGCCTGATTTAGTCACTCTAGTTCCAGTTTTCAAGCCTTCGGTTCAACCCAAAGTGAAGCCTATCATTCTGTTTTCTATTGGCATGACTCTTCTGATCACTGCATCTTCCTCCTGGTCTATGTTGATGATATCATTATTACTGGTGGGGATCAAGCTAGGATCGATCAGTTCAAAAAGTACTTATTTAGTCAATTTCAGACCAAAGACCTAGGCAGACTTCGTTATTTCTCTGGGATCAAAGTGGCACAATCTAGGCAAGACATTTCCACTTATCAAAGAAAGTATGCCTAGATATTCTAGATGAGACTGGTATGTTGGGATGTAAGCCCATTGATACACCTATGGATCTTATGTTAAGCTATTACCCGGACAGGGGGAGCATTGGCAAACCCCGATCGTTATCACATATTAGTCGGAAAGTTGAACTATCTTACTGTGACAAGACCATACATTTCTTTTGCAGTTAGTGTGGCAAGTCAATTAATTGGCTCTCCTTATGACTTTCATTGGGATGCAGTTGTCAGGATTCTCTGATACATCAAAAGAAAATCAGCAAAAGGTTTATTATACTCAAATAAAGGGAATACGAAGATGTATAGCTATTCAGACGTTGACTAGGTAGGTTCTCCTTAAGATAGATGCTCCACTTCGGGGTATTCTGTTATCCTTGGAGGAAATTTGATCTCTTGAAAAAGTAAGAAGCAAATTATGGTAGACAGATCAAGTGCAGAGGCAGAATATCAGGAATTGAAAAATGCAACTTGTGAGCTCATCTAGTTGAGACAATTGATTAAGGAACTACATCTCTGTGAACAACGGCCCATGAAACTCATTTGTGACAATCAAGTTGTATTGCATATATTCTCTAATCCAGTCTTTCATGAGAGAACCAATCATATAGAAATTGATTGTCACTTTATACAAGAAAAGATTCAGCCAAGATAGATCGAGACAACATTTGTCAGTTTCAATGATCAACTTGCAGATATTTTCACCAAGGCTCTTAGAGGTCCACGAACAGATTACGTATGTAACAAGCTGGGAGCTTATGATATATACGCACTAGCTTGAGGGGGAGTGTTAGAGATATTATCTGTATATATTACATTATTTTCAGTAAATATTTGTTTTCTTATTTCATTAAGATTTGGGTTAAGTATGAGCTTCTCCTTTAAACCCATTAGGGTCTCTATATATTGTACACCTTTATATCAGTTCAATACATAATACAATATTTATATTTTCATATTCTCAAGAATAATCAAGTCGAAATTGGTGTAACTCCATTGGTTATGTCTCTAAGTTTAAATACCATTTTTTTTTATAAAAAAAGTAAGCTAAAGTTTCAAATATTTGACTTAATTCGACAAATTTATATTTTTAATATGTATTGGAAAATATTTTGAAAATGCAATTGTTGGGAATTAAAGTGTCAGTGATAAAAAGTCCCATATCAGAGAGGAATAGGCTAAGCATGGTACCTATAAGTGAAAAATCCATAAACCTAATTCCTTAAGATTTTGGGTTAAGATGTTGTGCCAGACCCCCTTGTTATGAGATTGTCGCTTAGACCCATTTGATGCGTGGATAACAGTCTCTAAACTCGGCTTCCTCTAGAAGAAAGCAAAAGTTCTTTGACTGTTATGAGAGGCAAGTTGATTCACGATTGTATATTAGAGGGTGAGGAAGTCTCACCCAAATCCTGAGTTGTCTCAAAAGGAGATGATGATGCCTCATTGTGGCATAGGAGACTTGGACATATAAGTGCCCAAGCTGTGAAGTTTATGTTTTAGGGAAATCCTATAGGAAAACATTTTACCTTTAAAGGTTTAACTTAGGATATTCTTGAGTATGTACACTCTGACCTTTAGGAATCACTTGTTATCCCAAACTCTTTATCATGTTGTCATTATTTCTTATCTGTTGTGGACTCTCATTCTAGAAGGGTATATGGAGTTTTAGGGATTGGAAGTTCCTAGTTGAAAATAACATAAGGAATAAACTAAAAGTCTTGAGAATTGACAATGAACTTGAGCTCTGTAATAGTCAGTTCTCTTATTTATGTAAGAAAAATGGAATCAAAAGACATAGGACTTGTGTTGACACTCTTCAACATAATGGAATAGCTAAAAGGAAGAATACGACAACCCTCAATAAGGTTGGGTGCATGCTAAGTGAGTTTGGCTTAAGAAAGAGGTTATGGGCAGAGGCTGTGTCAATAACCTACTATGTGATCAACAGATTACCATCTTCTACCATTGGCCTAAAAACCCCTATGAAGGTTTGGGCTGCCAAGCCTCCCAATCTTGGGCACTTAAGACCTTTTGGTTGCTTCGCCTGTGTCCATGCCAAGCAAGATAAACTAGCCCCAAGAGCTTTGAAGGATGTGTTCATTGGGTATCTAGTTGAAATAAAGAGGTTATAGGCTATGCGTGTTAGAAGACATGAAGTATGTGATAAGTAAAGATGTTGTCTTTGATGAGACAACATTCTTTAAGGAGTTTTGTAAACAACCTTCTAGATATCCTTCTTTGCAGAATGCTGCCTTGGTGGTGGAGTTCCAGCAGCCTGAAACTCAAGAAGTTTGTCTTTTTGACATAGAAAATGGTCATATAAAGGATACAAATCATCAAATTAATGATATTGAACAAGGTGACCCTCAATCATAAAAAAATGGTGAAGGAAATCATAATTTGGCAGATTATACCCACTCTAGGGACAAGACCAAAAGGAACATTAGGCCACCTACTAGGTTTGCTAATGTAGGCCTAATAGCCTTTACTTTTCATGTTAAGAGCTTGGTTAAATAAGAAGAACCTACTTCCTTTAAGGAATATATAAAAATGAGCACAAGGGAAAAATGGTTGCAAGCAATAAGGGAGGAAATTACCTCTCTAAACAAAAACCAAACTAGTGTTTGGCTGACAAACTCTTGAATAACAGGTGATTGCTTGTAAGAGGGTTTTCAAAAGAAAATATATTTTTCTTGGTATGGAAAAGGAAAGATATAAGGCAAAAGTGGTGGCTAAGGGTTATTCCCAAGTATAAAGGGTTGATCATTATGAGATTTTTCCCCTAGTTTTGAAACATAGATCTATACTACTTATACTCTCTGTTGTTGTTGTGTTCAATCTGTAATTAGAACCATGGTAGTTAAAATCTCGATTTAAATCTGTGATTTTATGATTTTATGATTTTTTTTAATAAAAATGATTTCATCAAAATTCTAAACGCTTTTACGATTTTTTTTACTTTAGGATTTTATGTTTTATGATTTTTTATCCTCCTTCCGATTTTAGGTAAAATCCCGATTTTAACTACCATGATTAAAACAATTGGGCATAAAAAATGCCATTTTTCCATTGGAACCTTAAGGAAGAATTTTTTATGGAATACCCCGAGGGATTTATAAAGAAAAAAACAAAAAATAAGGTCTATTTGTTGAAAAAATCTCTCTATAGTTTGAAACAATTTCCTAGATAGTGGTGTATGAGATTTGATGATATTGTTATGTCTCATGAATTTGTAAAGAGTAGCTATGATCATTGTGTATATTTTAAATATATGAGTGATAATACATATATGTACCTTATTATCTATGTGGATGACATATTAATAGTCTCTAGTAACT
Source organism: Gastrolobium bilobum (assembly GCF_033153095.1). NCBI lineage: Eukaryota > Viridiplantae > Streptophyta > Magnoliopsida > Fabales > Fabaceae > Gastrolobium > Gastrolobium bilobum. Next base: position 6,719 of record NW_026895213.1, on the reverse strand, counting down.
CAAAAAATATTAAAGAGCTAAAGGAAATGCTTAAAATTTTGTTTGATATAATGTTTTTGGGTCTAACCAAGAGAATTCTCGGCATGGACACAATTAGAGACAAAAAGGCTAGGTCACTTCTAATATGGACCTGTCTAAACCATTTAACTTCCTTTAGCTGCTCATTTTAGATTCAAGCATATGGTTGGTAGCTTAAATGATGATGAGGTTGCTCATACGAAATCTATTCCATATTCGGATGCCATAGGGAGTCTCTTGTATACAATAATAGGAACTAGGCCTGACATTGCATAATGCATATATTGTAAGTCTTGTGGTGTAGATTATGTTGCAAATATGGACAAGAGGAGCTCTCTAACATGGATGACTTTTACTGTTGGAGGTAATATAGTTAGCTGGAAGGAAAATATCCAGCATATATTGGGATTGTCCACCATTGAGGTTCAGTATATGGCTCTAATTGAAGCCATAAAGGAGGCCTTATGGCTGAAGGGCATCACTACTAAACTGAGTTTGAGTAAAGGTAAGCCACATGTAATGTGTGACTAACAAAGTGCATTGCATTTGTCCAAAAATGGTGCATACCATGAAAGGACGAAGCATATAAATGTAAGGTTGCATTTCACAAGGGATGTTATAGCAAATGGACAAGTAATTGTTGAAACACATTGCTCATAACTCAGCAAATGTTTTAACGAATTTTGTTCCTATTAGTAAGTTTAGGCAAGCCCTAGACTTACTTAAAATCAGATCTTAATAATGCATTGCCTAATGGCCTAGGGAGAAAATTCAATTACTCTTGTTCTTGCTCACTATTTTTTTTCAAATTAAGACGGAGTATGTTGTTATTCGTTGGGCTTGGCTAATTTGCAAAAATTTTTGTCTCTATTGCGTTGAGCCTTTTGCAAAGTTAAGTTGCCAATGTGAAGTATACTGAAATTATATCTTTGTTTTTACATTTTTGTCCTTACTAATGTGCGTGGTTAGCTTGTATCAGACGATTGATTCATTTTGTAACAACATATCAAATATTTCTTTCTCTCTCTATCTCGAAGGTTTCTTTTTCCAGATCCAGGGTTTACTTTCATCTCTTCCTTTACTCTTCCTGCGAGTGTATCCCTGAGATAAGTGTGTGTGGGAGTATATCTAGGGTTCTTCCTAGGTTAATGGTACGTTGTGTTAAAAGGGTGAGGATTTATGGACATCGTACAATGGTTATGCATTTTTTTAACCCTTGTTTTGTATGTGAAAGAATGTTCGATTCTTTTAGGGTTCTTGGTCAAATATATGAGGTGAGCATCTGGTCAATGAACCAGTGAAAGCTTGGTGTTTCTTCTTGCTTTAAGAGAACCTTGGAGTTTGGTGTTTGAGCTGAAGTGAACCTTGGAGCTACTGGTTTGGTGTAGTTCTAGTTTCAGTGGTTTTTTTCTTCTTCTATTTTTGTATTAATTGCTAAGGGTTCTATATTGTGTTGTTGATGTTTCCTGTTGTGGTTTTATTCTTGTTGTATACTCCAGCTTGCACGGGATGCGGGTATTAGACACATGTGGGTGGAAGGGGACTCTCAAGTGGTTGTACGTCTTATCAGTAAGGGGTGTGAGCCCCAGTATCCTTTGGCTTCCTTGGTAAGTAGGATCTGTGAGCTGCATCAAAGACAATGGCAGACCAAGGTTACACATACCTTTAGAGAGGGGTAAGACTGTTGCAGATAAACTTGCTAAGTTGGGTCATGATCTTATTGATTAGGAGATGCAGGTTCTGAATGTGCCTCCCATAGATTGTATTGTTGTTAACTCTCCCAAATGAGAGTTAATTTGCTATTTTTATGATGAATTTGCGGCATAAATTCCATATAAAGTGTCTTAATTGCATGATAGTTGAGTTAATTGTTGTATATTTATGATTAAGTGCTTTGAGATGACTAAGTATGGAAAATGAGACAATATTCCTTGATTTTGTGAAAGAAAAGATGACTTGTTGAGTATTTGTCTTTGCAGGAAAAGTTGACGCCAGAATGCTGTAGCAGAGAAGCTGACGAAGCAATGATATAGCAATCGGTACAACATGACAGCATGGACAAGGGAACAACTGAATTTTTTCAAAATTCAAAAGTTAGTTATTCCCCAACAATTGGATAAGACACCAGCAAGCAAGGATCAAGGACGTTTTCAAGATTAATTCTTATCCTAAAATCGCAAGAAACAAGGACAACAAACTCGTACCTAGTCCACAACAATATTGGCACAAGAAAATCAAGAAGATCAAGATCTTATCCAATCAAGTGCCAACAGCCCAAGAAATTAGGGATAAGATAAGGCTGCAGCAACACGATTCAAGGAATCTCACTCCCAACCCTAAGACCTGATAATCCAACCACTTTATCTATTTAAGGATAAGTCCCCCATGGACTCAAGGAGTTTTAGAGAGTCTTTCAGAGGTTCAAGGTTAGACGGAGTTAGAAAGAAGTCAGAGAAACAAAGAAGGGACATTTTAGAGAGAGAAAGTAAGATTCTTGGAGGAGGAAGAGCTGCTGGAGCAAGATTGTGACAGAATTTTACGACATCATTCGTTTTCATCTTCTTTTCTGTTTTTTAATGAGTTCTTTCTTCCTCTTCTTTGTTTTGTTTAATTCCATTATGAGCTAATTTGCTCTATAGGTTAGGTGATAAAGTACCTATGCTGTAACAATGAGATGTATGCCTAAACTTTGTTTTTATTAATGTTTAATTAGTTTTTCAACGAGTTTGCTTATTCTTATTCATGTATGCATGTCGAGAGATACATATGTGATATTGAGGAGGTTGGGGCCGAGAGGTTTTCGAATCCAGACCCTTGTTGAATTGTGTGGATTAATTAGGTTAAAGTTAACTTGATTAAGTTGGGGATAGAGAGATCATTCACATCACATAGCCTTTGAACTTGGACTTTAACAATTCAGTAATTAGTTTGGCCATAGAGATGTGGGAATTAGTTATTGGGTATACATGTTAGGTTGGCCAAAAGCCCCAGCATACCTTAGTGTTCGGTTACTAATTAAGCATTGATATATCATCAAAGCATTATTTCAGTATTGCTGTATCAGGGAAATTGAACATGACCTATGTTTCATCCATCATCTTAATACCTTTAATTTTAGTTTACTGTTTTCTTACTTTTAATTGTCTTTTATTTTATAAATTCAATCATCAAAATCAATCATTTTTCCTATTTTCTTTACTTGAATAGCTCATACTTTATACTTATCTCTGTGGAAACGATACTTGGACTCACACATCCCTTTATTACTTATGACACGTGTACTTGCGTATTTGTGTGGAAGATTTAATTGATCACAAATTGCACAACAAGTTTTTGGCGCCGTTGCCGGGGATAATTTATAAAGTTTATTTTTATTTTAGTGAAGAAATTTTCTTTCTTTTATATCCTTTACCTTTCTCCTTACTGTTTTCAAGGTGTTAATTGCAGCGTATGAGCAGTTCTTCATCTGAGCAAGAAGAAGATTTGATCCTGATATTGAAAGAACATTTCGAGCAAGAAGGAGACGACAAAGACCTAGCAATCCTACAACAATACCTGACATGGCAGAAAGGCTAAGAAACGGTGAAGAGGATGGACCTTGAAATAACAATAAAGGTCCAAATCAAGTTGAGATTCCAATCAGAGCGCATACAATTCCTGCGCTCAATAATTTGCATTCTGGAATCGTTCAACCTGATGTAACAGCAGAGCACTTTAAGCTGAAGCCAGTGATGTTTAACATGTTGCAGACCATTGGTCAATTCGATGGACTGCCTAGTGAAGACCCTCACCTTCACCTCAAGAACTTTATGGATGTAGCAGACACTTTCAAGATTAGAGGAGTTACACCCGATGCTCTAAAGCTGAAGTTGTTCCCATATTCCCTCACCAGCAAAGCTAAAGCATGGTTGAATTCTTTACAACCACAGTCAATCCAAAGTTGAGAGGAGTTGGCAGACAAGTTTTTATTGAAGTTCTTTCCTCTCACGAAGGCAGCCCAATACAGGAATGACATTTCAACCTTCAAGCAATTGCAAGAAGAGTCATTTTATGAGGCTTAGGAGAAATTTAAAGATCTGTTGAGGAAGTGCCCAAACTATGACATTCCTGAATGGATTCAAATGGAGACATTCTACAATGGGCTGAATGGACCAACAAAGAGCATGGTTGATGCATCATCTGGAGAAGCCCTTTTAGAAAAGACATATCCAAAAGCATATGCAATATTGGAGAGGATGGCAGTCAACAATTATCAGTGGCCTGTAGAAAGATCAAGTTCAACACCAAAGAAGGCTGCTGGAGTTTTGGAACTCGATGCTGTAACAGCACTGTCAGCACAGATTTCAGCTTTGAACAACTCTATCAAGAAGCTGAGTCTGTCTACTGAAGCAAAAGCACAACCAGTCAATGCCATAACTGATGTTATATCATGTGTTTTTTTGTAATGGTCCACATGTTTATGATAATTGTCCACAAAACCCTCAATCTGTTTGTTTTATAGGTAATTACAATAGGAACAACAATCCATATTCAAATACCTACAATCCCGGATGGAGAAATCACCCAAATCTTTCTTATTCTCAAGGACAACATCATGGGCAATAGCAAGGACAACAACAAATGTCCTCAGATACAGCAGGAAGGTCATATAAAGCTCCTTACCCTCCTGGATTCACGCAACAGCAGCAACATCCTAGACAGCAAGCTGATACATAAAGTACGCTAAAAAGTATGCTGAAAGATTACATGACAAGGAGTGATGCTATAATTCATAATCAAGCAGCATCAATCAAAAATTTGGAGACTCAAGTAGGTCAATTGGCAGAAGCACTTAGAAGCAGACCTCAAGGAGCCTTGTCAAACAATACTGAAGTCCCAAAGAAGAATAAAGAAGAACAGGTCAATGCTATATCATTACGGAGTGGTAAAGCCGTAGATGAACCAGAAATCATAAAGAATTACCATGAGCAGAAGCAGAAAGCATCGAATCAGCATGAAGAAGATAAAGTTGTTGAAGAGGAGGAAAATCATGATCAACCTAAAGAACCTCAAGTTGCTGGCACTGAGAATACTGCTATAGCAAAACCACAGCAAGGTCAGACTATCAGCAAAACAACAAGACCACCACCTCCCTTTCCTCAAAGATTGCAGAAGCAAACTAATGACAAGCAATACAAGAAGTTCCTTGATGTTCTAAAACAATTGCATATTAATGTACCCTTGGTTGAAGCACTTGAGCAAATGCCAAGTTATGCAAAATTTATGAAGGACATTTTGGCAAAAAAGAGGAAGCTGGAGGAATATGAGACAATAGCTCTCACCCAAGAAAGTAGTCAATACTACCTCAACAAGTTACCACCAAACCTTAAAGATCTAGGAAGTTTTACTATTAATTGTACTATTGGTAACCAATATGTAGGCAATGCATTATTAGATTTAGGTTCAAATTTGAACCTTATGCCTAAAAGTATTTTCAGAAAGCTTGGAATAGGAGAAGCACGTCCAACCACTATCCGTTATTGATGGTTGATAGATCATTGACTTATCCAGAAGAAAAAATTGAAGATGTGTTGGTAAGAGTGGATAAGTTTATTTTTCCTGCTGACTTTATTGTTCTTGACTTTGAAGCAGATAGGGAAGTACCCATTATTTTGGGAAGAGCATTCTTAGCCACCGGACGAGCAGTCATTGATGTTGAGAAAGGAGACTTGACTATGAGAGTCAATGATGAGCAAGTTACATTCAATGTACTCAAAGACATGAAGTATCCTGAACAAGTGGAAGAATGCGCTAGCATGGACACTATTGATGCAGTTCTGCTACAGAACCTCAAGCAGCAAACAGAGATAGAACCACTGAATGTTGCTATAGCAAAGGAATGTGCAGAAGATGAAGAAGAAATGAAAGAGTGCCTTGCATGGATGGAGTCCCAACCAATAAGACCTTACAATGAGAGACACTTTGAGACTCTTGGAGAAAGAGTGATAAAGACACTTAAGCCATCTATAGAAGAACCTCCAATCCTTGAGCTCAAACCACTGCCCCAGCATCTTAAATATGCATATTTAGGAGATGAAAATACTTTACCTGTTATTATTTCATCTTTTCTCTCTGATGCAGAAATGGAGCAGTTGCTACAAGTACTAAAAGAGCATAAAACAACCCTCGGATGGAGCATTGCAGACATAAAAGGAATCAGCCCTACATTCTGCACACATAAAATATTGCTGCAGGAAGGCTACAGCAGCACTGTTCAGCCTCAAAAAAGGCTGAATCCTATGATGAAGGAAGTTGTCAAGAAAGAAGTGATTAAATGGCTTGATGCAGGAGTAATATACCCCATTTCAGATAGCCAATGGATAAGTCCTGTGCAATGTGTACCAAAGAAAGGAGGAATCGCAGTTGTGAAGAATGACAAAAATGAGCTTATACCAACAAGAACTGTGACCAGATGGAGAATATGCAAGGATTATAGGAAGCTTAATGATGCTATAAGAAAGGACCACTTCCCCTTGCCATTCATTGACCAAATGTTGGATAGACTTGTAGGGAAGCAATTCTATTGCTTTTTATATGATATTCGTGTTACAACCAGATTGTTGTAGCACTAGAAGATGAAGATAAGACCACATTTACTTGCCCGTATGGAACCTTTGCCTTTAGAAGGATGCCATTTGGATTATGCAATACACCAGCCACCT
>NW_026895212.1:0-14618 GCF_033153095.1 Gastrolobium bilobum | reverse complement strand
CTCTAGCGTGACCAGAAAGCTGAGATTTAAGGAGAATGCGACACCTCGGCTAATTTTCAAAAGTCTTTTTTACATTAAAACGGAAAGAATCCTGTAGTGTGAACAGAAATTCAAACATACATATTTTGTTCACTACATGGAAAAGAAGTAAGTTTTCAAGACATCCTCTAGCGTGAACAGAAAGCTGAGATTTAAGGAGAATGCGACACCTCAGCTAATTTCAAAAGTTTTTTTTACATTAAAACGGAAAGAACCCTCTAGTGTGAACAGAAATTCAAACATACATATTTTGTTCACTACATGGAAAAGAAGTAAGTTTTCAAGACATCCTCTGGCGTGAACAGAAAGCTGAGATTTAAGGAGAATGCGACACCTCGGCTAATTTTCAAAAGTTTTTTTTACATTAAAACGGAAAGAATCCTCTAGTGTGAACAGAAATTCAAACATACATATTTTGTTCACTACATGGAAAAGAAGTAAGTTTTCAAGACATCCTCTAGCGTGAACAAAAAGAGAGCGACACCTCAGCTAATTTTCAAAAGTTTTTTTTACATTAAAACGGAAAGAATCCTATAGTGTGACAGAAATCAAACATACATATTTTGACAGGATATTTTGTTCACTACATGACACCTCTAGCGTGAGAAAGCTAATTTTGCGACACCTCAGCTAATTTTCAAAAGTTTTTTTTACATTAAAACGGAAAGAATCCTCCAGTGTGAACAGAAATTCAAACATACATATTTTGTTCACTACATGGAAAAGAAGTAAGTTTTCAAGACATCCTCTAGCGTGAACAGAAAGCTGAGATTTAAGGAGAATGCGACACCTCAGCTAATTTTCAAAAGTTTTTTTTACATTAAAACGGAAAGAATCCTCTAGTGTGAACAGAAATTCAAACATACATATTTTGTTCACTGCATGGAAAAGAAGTAAGTTTTCAAGACATCCTCTAGCGTGAACAGAAAGCTGAGATTTAAGGAGAATGCGACACCTCGGCTAATTTTCAAAAGTCTTTTTTACGTTAAAACGGAAAGAATCCTGTAGTGTGAACAGAAATTCAAACATACATATTTTGTTCACTACATGGAAAAGAAGTAAGTTTTCAAGACATCCTCTAGCGTGAACAGAAAGTTGAGATTTAAGGAGAATGCGACACCTCGGCTAATTTTCAAAAGTCTTTTTTACATTAAAACGGAAAGAATCCTGTAGTGTGAACAGAAATTCAAACATACATATTTTGTTCACTACATGGAAAAGAAGTAAGTTTTCAAGACATCCTCTAGCGTGAACAGAAAGCTGAGATTTAAGGAGAATGCGACACCTCAGCTAATTTTCAAAAGTTTTTTTTACATTAAAACGGAAAGAATCCTGTAGTGTGAACAGAAATTCAAACATACATATTTTGTTCACTACATGGAAAAGAAGTAAGTTTTCAAGACATCCTCTAGCGTGAACAGAAAGCTGAGATTTAAGGAGAATGCGACACCTCGGCTAATTTTCAAAAGTTTTTTTTACATTAAAACGGAAAGAATCCTCTAGTGTGAACAGAAATTCAAACATACATATTTTGTTCACTGCATGGAAAAGAAGTAAGTTTTCAAGACATCCTCTAGTGTGAACAGAAAGCTGAGATTTAAGGAGAATGCGACACCTCGGCTAATTTTCAAAAGTTTTTTTTACATTAAAACGGAAAGAATCCTCTAGTGTGAACAGAAATTCAAACATACATATTTTGTTCACTGCATGGAAAAGAAGTAAGTTTTCAAGACATCCTCTAGTGTGAACAGAAAGCTGAGATTTAAGGAGAATGCGACACCTCGGCTAATTTTCAAAAGTTTTTTTTTCATTAAAACGGAAAGAATCCTCTAGTGTGAACAGAAATTCAAACATACATATTTTGTTCACTGCATGGAAAAGAAGTAAGTTTTCAAGACATCCTCTAGTGTGAACAGAAAGCTGAGATTTAAGGAGAATGCGACACCTCGGCTAATTTTCAAAAGTTTTATTTACATTAAAACGGAAAGAATCCTGTAGTGTGAACAGAAATTCAAACATACATATTTTGTTCACTACATGGAAAAGAAGTAAGTTTTCAAGACATCCTCTAGCGTGAACAGAAAGCTGAGATTTAAGGAGAATGCGACACCTCAGCTAATTTTCAAAAGTTTTTTTTACATTAAAACGGAAAGAACCCTCTAGTGTGAACAGAAATTCAAACATACATATTTTGTTCACTACATGGAAAAGAAGTAAGTTTTCAAGACATCCTCTGGCGTGAACAGAAAGCTGAGATTTAAGGAGAATGCGACACCTCAGCTAATTTTCAAAAGTTTTTTTTACATTAAAACGGAAAGAATCCTCTAGTGTGAACAGAAATTCAAACATACATATTTTGTTCACTACATGGAAAAGAAGTAAGTTTTCAAGACATCCTCTAGCGTGAACAGAAAGCTGAGATTTAAGGAGAATGCGACACCTCAGCTAATTTTCAAAAGTTTTTTTTACATTAAAACGGAAAGAATCCTCTAGTGTGAACAGAAATTCAAACATACATATTTTGTTCACTACATGGAAAAGAAGTAAGTTTTCAAGACATCCTCTGGTGTGAACAGAAAGTTTTTTCAAAAGACATCCTCTAGTGTGAACAGAAATTCAAACATACATATTTTGTTCACTACATGGAAAAGAAGTAAGTTTTCGACACCTCTAGCTAATTTTCAAAACACCTCAGTTTTTCAAAAGTTTTTTTTACATTAAAACGGAAAGAATCCTCCAGTGTGAACAGAAATTCAAACATACATATTTTGTTCACTACATGGAAAAGAATTAAGTTTTCAAGACATCCTCTAGCGTGAACAGAAAGCTGAGATTTAAGGAGAATGTGACACCTCAGCTAATTTTCAAAAGTTTTTTTTACATTAAAACGGAAAGAATCCTCTAGTGTGAACAGAAATTCAAACATACATATTTTGTTCACTACATGGAAAAGAAGTAAGTTTTCAAGACATCCTCTGGTGTGAACAGAAAGTTGAGATTTAAGGAGAATGCGACACCTCGGCTAATTTTCAAAAGTTTTTTTTACATTAAAACGGAAAGAATCCTCTAGTGTGAACAGAAATTCAAACATACATATTTTGTTCACTACATGGAAAAGAAGTAAGTTTTCAAGACATCCTCTAGCGTGAACAGAAAGCTGAGATTTAAGGAGAATGCGACTCCTCGGCTAATTTTCAAAAGTTTTTTTTACGTTAAAACGGAAAGAATCCTGTAGTGTGAACAGAAATTCAAACATACATATTTTGTTCACTACATGGAAAAGAAGTAAGTTTTCAAGACATCCTCTAGCGTGAACAGAAAGCTGAGATTTAAGGAGAATGCGACACCTCAGCTAATTTCAAAAGTTTTTTTTACATTAAAACAGAAAGAACCCTCTAGTGTGAACAGAAATTCAAACATACATATTTTGTTCACTACATGGAAAAGAAGTAAGTTTTCAAGACATCCTCTGGCGTGAACAGAAAGCTGAGATTTAAGGAGAATGCGACACCTCGGCTAATTTTCAAAAGTTTTTTTTTACATTAAAACGGAAAGAATCCTCTAGTGTGAACAGAAATTCAAACATACATATTTTGTTCACTACATGGAAAAGAAGTAAGTTTTCAAGACATCCTCTAGCGTCAACAGAAAGCTGAGATTTAAGGAGAATGCGACACCTCAGCTAATTTTCAAAAGTTTTTTTTACATTAAAACGGAAAGAATCCTCCAGTGTGAACAGAAATTCAAACATACATATTTTGTTCACTACATGGAAAAGAATTAAGTTTTCAAGACATCCTCTAGCGTGAACAGAAAGCTGAGATTTAAGGAGAATGTGACACCTCAGCTAATTTTCAAAAGTTTTTTTTACATTAAAACGGAAAGAATCCTCTAGTGTGAACAGAAATTCAAACATACATATTTTGTTCACTACATGGAAAAGAAGTAAGTTTTCAAGACATCCTCTGGTGTGAACAGAAAGGTGAGATTTAAGGAGAATGCGACACCTCGGCTAATTTTCAAAAGTTTTTTTTACATTAAAACGGAAAGAATCCTCTAGTGTGAACAGAAATTCAAACATACATATTTTGTTCACTACATGGAAAAGAAGTAAGTTTTCAAGACATCCTCTGGTGTGAACAGAAAGTTGAGATTTAAGGAGAATGCGACACCTCAGCTAATTTTCAAAAGTTTTTTTTTACATTAAAACGGAAAGAATCCTCTAGTGTGAACAGAAATTCAAACATACATATTTTGTTCACTACATGGAAAAGAAGTAAGTTTTCAAGACATCCTCTAGTGTGAACAGAAAGTTGAGATTTAAGGAGAATGCGACACCTCAGCTAATTTTCAAAAGTTTTTTTTTACATTAAAACGGAAAGAATCCTCTAGTGTGAACAGAAATTCAAACATACATATTTTGTTCACTATATCGAAAAGAAGTAAGTTTTATAGACATCCTCTAGTGTGAACAGAAAGTTGAGTTTTAAGGAGAATGCGACACCTCAGCTAATTTTCAAAAGTGTTTTTTACATTAAAACAGAAAGAATCCTCTGGTGTGAACAGAAATTCAAACATACATATTTTGTTCACTATATAAAAAATAAGTAAATTTTCAAAACATACTCTAGCGTGAACAGAAAGCTGAGATTTAAGGAGAATGCGACACCTCAACTAATTTTCAAAAGTTTTTTTTACATTAAAACGGAAAGAAGCCTCTATTGTGAACAGAAATTCAAACATACATATTTTGTTCACTACATGGAAAAGAAGTAAGTTTTCAAGACATCCTCTAGCGTGAACAGAAAGCTGAGATTTAAGGAGAATGCGTCACCTCGGCTAATTTTCAAAAGTCTTTTTTACATTAAAACGGAAAGAATCCTATAGTGTGAACAGAAATTCAAACATACATATTTTGTTCACTACATGGAAAAGAAGTAAGTTTTCAAGACATCCTCTAGCGTGACCAGAAAGCTGAGATTTAAGGAGAATGCGACACCTCGGCTAATTTTCAAAAGTCTTTTTTACATTAAAACGGAAAGAATCCTGTAGTGTGAACAGAAATTCAAACATACATATTTTGTTCACTATATCGAAAAGAAGTAAGTTTTCAAGACATCCTCTAGCGTGAACAGAAAGCTGAGATTTAAGGAGAATGCGTCACCTCGGCTAATTTTCAAAAGTCTTTTTTACATTAAAACGGAAAGAATCCTATAGTGTGAACAGAAATTCAAACATACATATTTTGTTCACTACATGGAAAAGAAGTAAGTTTTCAAGACATCCTCTAGCGTGACCAGAAAGCTGAGATTTAAGGAGAATGCGACACCTCGGCTAATTTTCAAAAGTCTTTTTTACATTAAAACGGAAAGAATCCTGTAGTGTGAACAGAAATTCAAACATACATATTTTGTTCACTACATGGAAAAGAAGTAAGTTTTCAAGACATCCTCTAGCGTGAACAGAAAGCTGAGATTTAAGGAGAATGCGACACCTCTGCTAATTTTCAAAAGTCTTTTTTACATTAAAACGGAAAGAATCCTGTAGTGTGAACAGAAATTCAAACATACATATTTTGTTCACTACATGGAAAAGAAGTAAGTTTTCAAGACATCCTCTGGCGTGAACAGAAAGCTGAGATTTAAGGAGAATGCGACACCTCGGCTAATTTTCAAAAGTCTTTTTTACATTAAAACGGAAAGAATCCTGTAGTGTGAACAGAAATTCAAACATACATATTTTGTTCACTAAATGGAAAAGAAGTAAGTTTTCAAGACATCCTCTAGTGTGAACAGAAAGCTGAGATTTAAGGAGAATGCGACACCTCAGCTAATTTTCAAAAGTTTTTTTTTACATTAAAACGGAAAGAATCCTCTAGTGTGAACAGAATTTCAAACATACATATTTTGTTCACTATATCGAAAAGAAGTAAGTTTTATAGACATCTTCTAGTGTGAACAGAAAGTTGAGTTTTAAGGAGAATGCGACACCTCAGCTAATTTTCAAAAGTGTTTTTTACATTAAAACAGAAAGAATCCTCTAGTGTGAACAGAAATTCAAACATACATATTTTGTTCACTATATCAAAAATAAGTAAGTTTTCAAAACATACTCTAGCGTGAACAGAAAGCTGAGATTTAAGGAGAATGCGACACCTCAACTAATTTTCAAAAGTTTTTTTTACATTAAAACGGAAAGAATCCTCTATTGTGAACAGAAATTCAAACATACATATTTTGTTCACTATATCGAAAAGAAGTAAGTTTTATAGACATCCTCCAGTGTGAACCGAAAGTTAAGATTTGAGGAGTATGTGACACCTCAGCTAATTTTCAAAAGTGTTTTTTACATTAAAACGGAAAGAATCACCTAGTGTGAACAGAAATTCAAACATACATATTTTGTTTACTATATCGAAAATAAGTAAGTTTTCAAAACATCCTCTAGCGTGAACAGAAAACTGAGATTTAAGGAGAATGCGACACCTCAGCTAATTTTCAAAAGTTTTTTTTACATTAAAACAGAAAGAATCCTCTAGTGTGAACAGAAATTCAAACATACATATTTTGTTCACTACATGGAAAAGAAGTAAGTTTTCAAGACATCCTCTAGCGTGAACAGAAAGCTGAGATTTAAGGAGAATGCGACACCTCGGCTAATTTTCAAAAGTCTTTTTTACATTAAAACGGAAAGAATCCTATAGTGTGAACAGAAATTCAAACATACATATTTTGTTCACTACATGGAAAAGAAGTAAGTTTTCAAGACATCCTCTAGCGTGACCAGAAAGCTGAGATTTAAGGAGAATGCGACACCTCGGCTAATTTTCAAAAGTCTTTTTTACATTAAAACGGAAAGAATCCTGTAGTGTGAACAGAAATTCAAACATTTTGTTCACTACAAGGAAAAGAAGTTTTCAAGACATCCTCTAGTGTGAACAGAAAGCTGAGATTTAAGGAGAATGCGACACCTCAGCTAATTTTCAAAAGTTTTTTTTACATTAAAACGGAAAGAATCCTCTAGTGTGAACAGAAATTCAAACATACATATTTTGTTCACTACTAGGAAAAGAAGTAAGTTTTCAAGACATCCTCTAGTGGGAAAAGAAAGCTGAGATTTAAGGAGAATGCGACACCTCAGCTAATTTTCAAAAGTTTTTTTTACATTAAAACGGAAAGAATCCTCTAGTGTGAACAGAAATTCAAACATACATATTATGTTCACTACATGGAAAAGAAGTAAGTTTTCAAGACATCCTCTAGCGTGAACAGAAAGCTGAGATTTAAGTAGAATGCGACACCTCAGGTAATTTTCAAAAGTTTTTTTTACATTAAAACGGAAAGAATCCTCTAGTGTGAACAGAAATTCAAACATACATATTTTGTTCACTGCATGGAAAAGAAGTAAGTTTTCAAGACATCCTCTAGTGTGAACAGAAAGCTGAGATTTAAGGAGAATGCGACACCTCAGCTAATTTTCAAAAGTTTTTTTTTCATTAAAATGGAAAGAATCCTCTAGTGTGAACAGAAATTCAAACATACATATTTTGTTCACTGCATGGAAAAGAAGTAAGTTTTCAAGACATCCTCTAGTGTGAACAGAAAGCTGAGATTTAAGGAGAATGCGACACCTCAGCTAATTTTCAAAAGTTTTTTTTACATTAAAACGGAAAGAATCCTCTAGTGTGAACAGAAATTCAAACATACATATTTTGTTCACTACATGGAAAAGAAGTAAGTTTTCAAGACATCCTCTAGTGTGAACAGAAAGTTGAGATTTAAGGAGAATGCGACACCTCAGCTAATTTTCAAAAGTTTTTTTTACATTAAAACGGAAAGAATCCTCTAGTGTGAACAGAAATTCAAACATACATATTTTGTTCACTACATGGAAAAGAAGTAAGTTTTCAAGACATCCTCTAGTGTGAACAGAAAGTTGAGATTTAAGGAGAATGCGACACCTCAGCTAATTTTCAAAAGTTTTTTTTACATTAAAACGGAAAGAATCCTCTAGTGTGAACAGAAATTCATACATACATATTTTGTTCACTACAAGGAAAAGAAGTTTTCAAGACATCCTCTAGTGTGAACAGAAAGCTGAGATTTAAGGAGAATGCGACACCTCAGCTAATTTTCAAAAGTTTTTTTTACATTAAAACGGAAAGAATCCTCTAGTGTGAACAGAAATTCAAACATACATATTTTGTTCACTAGAAAAAGAAGTAAGTTTTCAAGACATCCTCTAGTGTGAACAGAAAGCTGAGATTTAAGGAGAATGCGACACCTCAGCTAATTTTCAAAAGTTTTTTTTACATTAAAACGGAAAGAATCCTCTAGTGTGAACAGAAATTCAAACATACATATTTTGTTCACTACATGGAAAAGAAGTAAGTTTTCAAGACATCCTCTAGTGTGAACAGAAAGCTGAGATTTAAGGAGAATGCGACACCTCAGCTAATTTTCAAAAGTTTTTTTTACATTAAAACGGAAAGAATCCTCTAGTGTGAACAGAAATTCAAACATACATATTTTGTTCACTACATGGAAAAGAAGTAAGTTTTCAAGACATCCTCTAGTGTGAACAGAAAGGAGAATGCGACACCTCAGAATTTTCAAAAGATTAAAACGGAAAGAATAAGGTTCACTGCATGGAAAAGAATGCGAACCTCAGCTAATTTTCAAAAGTTTTTTTTACATTAAAACGGAAAGAATCCTCTAGTGTGAACAGAAATTCAAACATACATATTTTGTTCACTACATGGAAAAGAAGTAAGTTTTCAAGACATCCTCTAGTGTGAACAGAAAGCTGAGATTTAAGGAGAATGCGACACCTCAGCTAATTTTCAAAAGTTTTTTTTACATTAAAACGGAAAGAATCCTCTAGTGTGAACAGAAATTCAAACATACATATTTTGTTCACTACATGGAAAAGAAGTAAGTTTTCAAGACATCCTCTAGTGTGAACAGAAAGCTGAGATTTAAGTAGAATGCGACACCTCAGGTAATTTTCAAAAGTTTTTTTTACATTAAAACGGAAAGAATCCTCTAGTGTGAACAGAAATTCAAACATACATATTTTGTTCACTGCATGGAAAAGAAGTAAGTTTTCAAGACATCCTCTAGTGTGAACAGAAAGCTGAGATTTAAGGAGAATGCGACACCTCAGCTAATTTTCAAAAGTTTTTTTTTCATTAAAATGGAAAGAATCCTCTAGTGTGAACAGAAATTCAAACATACATATTTTGTTCACTGCATGGAAAAGAAGTAAGTTTTCAAGACATCCTCTAGTGTGAACAGAAAGCTGAGATTTAAGGAGAATGCGACACCTCAGCTAATTTTCAAAAGTTTTTTTTACATTAAAACGGAAAGAATCCTCTAGTGTGAACAGAAATTCAAACATACATATTTTGTTCACTACATGGAAAAGAAGTAAGTTTTCAAGACATCCTCTAGTGTGAACAGAAAGTTGAGATTTAAGGAGAATGCGACACCTCAGCTAATTTTCAAAAGTTTTTTTTACATTAAAACGGAAAGAATCCTCTAGTGTGAACAGAAATTCAAACATACATATTTTGTTCACTACAAAAAAAGAAGTTTTCAAGACATCCTCTAGTGTGAACAGAAAGCTGAGATTTAAGGAGAATGCGACACCTCAGCTAATTTTCAAAAGTTTTTTTTACATTAAAACGGAAAGAATCCTCTAGTGTGAACAGAAATTCAAACATACATATTTTGTTCACTACATGGAAAAGAAGTAAGTTTTCAAGACATCCTCTAGTGTGAACAGAAAGCTGAGATTTAAGGAGAATGCGACACCTCAGCTAATTTTCAAAAGTTTTTTTTACATTAAAACGGAAAGAATCCTCTAGTGTGAACAGAAATTCAAACATACATATTATGTTCACTACATGGAAAAGAAGTAAGTTTTCAAGACATCCTCTAGCGTGAACAGAAAGCTGAGATTTAAGTAGAATGCGACACCTCAGGTAATTTTCAAAAGTTTTTTTTACATTAAAACGGAAAGAATCCTCTAGTGTGAACAGAAATTCAAACATACATATTTTGTTCACTACATGGAAAAGAAGTTTTTTCAAGACATCCTCTAGTGTGAACAGAAAGCTGAGATTTAAGGAGAATGCGACACCTCAGGTAATTTTCAAAAGTTTTTTTTACATTAAAACGGAAAGAATCCTCTAGTGTGAACAGAAATTCAAACATACATATTTTGTTCACTACATGGAAAAGAAGTAAGTTTTCAAGACATCCTCTAGTGTGAACAGAAAGCTGAGATTTAAGGAGAATGCGACACCTCAGCTAATTTTCAAAAGTTTTTTTTACATTAAAACGGAAAGAATCCTCTAGTGTGAACAGAAATTCAAACATACATATTTTGTTCACTACATGGAAAAGAAGTAAGTTTTCAAGACATCCTCTAGTGTGAACAGAAAGCTGAGATTTAAGGAGAATGCGACACCTCAGCTAATTTTCAAAAGTTTTTTTTACATTAAAACGGAAAGAATCCTCTAGTGTGAACAGAAATTCAAACATACATATTATGTTCACTACATGGAAAAGAAGTAAGTTTTCAAGACATCCTCTAGCGTGAACAGAAAGCTGAGATTTAAGTAGAATGCGACACCTCAGGTAATTTTCAAAAGTTTTTTTTACATTAAAACGGAAAGAATCCTCTAGTGTGAACAGAAATTCAAACATACATATTTTGTTCACTGCATGGAAAAGAAGTAAGTTTTCAAGACATCCTCTAGTGTGAACAGAAAGCTGAGATTTAAGGAGAATGCGACACCTCAGCTAATTTTCAAAAGTTTTTTTTTCATTAAAATGGAAAGAATCCTCTAGTGTGAACAGAAATTCAAACATACATATTTTGTTCACTGCATGGAAAAGAAGTAAGTTTTCAAGACATCCTCTAGTGTGAACAGAAAGCTGAGATTTAAGGAGAATGCGACACCTCAGCTAATTTTCAAAAGTTTTTTTTACATTAAAACGGAAAGAATCCTCTAGTGTGAACAGAAATTCAAACATACATATTTTGTTCACTGCATGGAAAAGAAGTAAGTTTTCAAGACATCCTCTAGTGTGAACAGAAAGCTGAGATTTAAGGAGAATGCGACACCTCAGCTAATTTTCAAAAGTTTTTTTTACATTAAAACGGAAAGAATCCTCTAGTGTGAACAGAAATTCAAACATACATATTTTGTTCACTGCATGGAAAAGAAGTAAGTTTTCAAGACATCCTCTAGTGTGAACAGAAAGCTGAGATTTAAGGAGAATGCGACACCTCAGCTAATTTTCAAAAGTTTTTTTTACATTAAAACGGAAAGAATCCTCTAGTGTGAACAGAAATTCAAACATACATATTTTGTTCACTGCATGGAAAAGAAGTAAGTTTTCAAGACATCCTCTAGTGTGAACAGAAAGCTGAGATTTAAGGAGAATGCGACACCTCAGCTAATTTTCAAAAGTTTTTTTTACATTAAAACGGAAAGAATCCTCTAGTGTGAACAGAAATTCAAACATACATATTTTGTTCACTACATGGAAAAGAAGTAAGTTTTCAAGACATCCTCTAGTGTGAACAGAAAGCTGAGATTTAAGGAGAATGCGACACCTCAGCTAATTTTCAAAAGTTTTTTTTACATTAAAACGGAAAGAATCCTCTAGTGTGAACAGAAATTCAAACATACATATTTTGTTCACTACATGGAAAAGAAGTAAGTTTTCAAGACATCCTCTAGTGTGAACAGAAAGTTGAGATTTAAGGAGAATGCGACACCTCAGCTAATTTTCAAAAGTTTTTTTTACATTAAAACGGAAAGAATCCTCTAGTGTGAACAGAAATTCAAACATACATATTATGTTCACTACATGGAAAAGAAGTAAGTTTTCAAGACATCCTCTAGCGTGAACAGAAAGCTGAGATTTAAGTAGAATGCGACACCTCAGGTAATTTTCAAAAGTTTTTTTTACATTAAAACGGAAAGAATCCTCTAGTGTGAACAGAAATTCAAACATACATATTTTGTTCACTGCATGGAAAAGAAGTAAGTTTTCAAGACATCCTCTAGTGTGAACAGAAAGCTGAGATTTAAGGAGAATGCGACACCTCAGCTAATTTTCAAAAGTTTTTTTTTCATTAAAATGGAAAGAATCCTCTAGTGTGAACAGAAATTCAAACATACATATTTTGTTCACTGCATGGAAAAGAAGTAAGTTTTCAAGACATCCTCTAGTGTGAACAGAAAGCTGAGATTTAAGGAGAATGCGACACCTCAGCTAATTTTCAAAAGTTTTTTTTACATTAAAACGGAAAGAATCCTCTAGTGTGAACAGAAATTCAAACATACATATTTTGTTCACTACATGGAAAAGAAGTAAGTTTTCAAGACATCCTCTAGTGTGAACAGAAAGTTGAGATTTAAGGAGAATGCGACACCTCAGCTAATTTTCAAAAGTTTTTTTTACATTAAAACGGAAAGAATCCTCTAGTGTGAACAGAAATTCAAACATACATATTTTGTTCACTACATGGAAAAGAAGTAAGTTTTCAAGACATCCTCTAGTGTGAACAGAAAGCTGAGATTTAAGGAGAATGCGACACCTCAGCTAATTTTCAAAAGTTTTTTTTACATTAAAACGGAAAGAATCCTCTAGTGTGAACAGAAATTCAAACATACATATTTTGTTCACTACATGGAAAAGAAGTAAGTTTTCAAGACATCCTCTAGTGTGAACAGAAAGCTGAGATTTAAGGAGAATGCGACACCTCAGCTAATTTTCAAAAGTTTTTTTTACATTAAAACGGAAAGAATCCTCTAGTGTGAACAGAAATTCAAACATACATATTTTGTTCACTACATGGAAAAGAAGTAAGTTTTCAAGACATCCTCTAGTGTGAACAGAAAGCTGAGATTTAAGGAGAATGCGACACCTCAGCTAATTTTCAAAAGTTTTTTTTACATTAAAACGGAAAGAATCCTCTAGTGTGAACAGAAATTCAAACATACATATTATGTTCACTACATGGAAAAGAAGTAAGTTTTCAAGACATCCTCTAGCGTGAACAGAAAGCTGAGATTTAAGTAGAATGCGACACCTCAGGTAATTTTCAAGAACAGAAATTCAAACATACATATTTTGTTCACTGCATGGAAAAGAAGT
The DNA here is from genome assembly GCF_033153095.1 of Gastrolobium bilobum. Lineage (NCBI taxonomy): Eukaryota > Viridiplantae > Streptophyta > Magnoliopsida > Fabales > Fabaceae > Gastrolobium > Gastrolobium bilobum. Next base: position 1,401 of record NW_026895212.1, on the reverse strand, counting down.
AAGTTTTCAAGACATCCTCTAGTGTGAACAGAAAGCTGAGATTTAAGGAGAATGCGACACCTCAGGTAATTTTCAAAAGTTTTTTTTTCATTAAAATGGAAAGAATCCTCTAGTGTGAACAGAAATTCAAACATACATATTTTGTTCACTGCATGGAAAAGAAGTAAGTTTTCAAGACATCCTCTAGTGTGAACAGAAAGCTGAGATTTCCTCTAGTGTGAAGGAGAATGCGACACCTCAGCTAATTTTCAAAAGTTTTTTTTACATTAAAACGGAAAGAATCCTCTAGTGTGAACAGAAATTCAAACATACATATTTTGTTCACTGCATGGAAAAGAAGTAAGTTTTCAAGACATCCTCTAGTGTGAACAGAAAGCTGAGATTTAAGGAGAATGCGACACCTCAGCTAATTTTCAAAAGTTTTTTTTACATTAAAACGGAAAGAATCCTCTAGTGTGAACAGAAATTCAAACATACATATTTTGTTCACTGCATGGAAAAGAAGTAAGTTTTCAAGACATCCTCTAGTGTGAACAGAAAGTTGAGATTTAAGGAGAATGCGACACCTCAGCTAATTTTCAAAAGTTTTTTTTTCATTAAAATGGAAAGAATCCTCTAGTGTGAACAGAAATTCAAACATACATATTTTGTTCACTGCATGGAAAAGAAGTAAGTTTTCAAGACATCCTCTAGTGTGAACAGAAAGCTGAGATTTAAGGAGAATGCGACACCTCAGCTAATTTTCAAAAGTTTTTTTTACATTAAAACGGAAAGAATCCTCTAGTGTGAACAGAAATTCAAACATACATATTTTGTTCACTACAAGGAAAAGAAGTTTTTCAAGACATCCTCTAGTGTGAACAGAAAGCTGAGAATAAAGGAGAATGCGACACCTCAGGTAATTTTCAAAAGTTTTTTTTACATTAAAACGGAAAGAATCCTCTAGTGTGAACAGAAATTCAAACATACATATTTTGTTCACTGCATGGAAAAGAAGTAAGTTTTCAAGACATCCTCTAGTGTGAACAGAAAGCTGAGATTTAAGGAGAATGCGACACCTCAGCTAATTTTCAAAAGTTTTTTTTACATTAAAACGGAAAGAATCCTCTATTGTGAACAGAAATTCAAACATACATATTTTGTTCACTGCATGGAAAAGAAGTAAGTTTTCAAGACATCCTCTAGTGTGAACAGAAAGCTGAGATTTAAGGAGAATGCGACACCTCAGCTAATTTTCAAAAGTTTTTTTTTCATTAAAATGGAAAGAATCCTCTAGTGTGAACAGAAATTCAAACATACATATTTTGTTCACTGCATGGAAAAGAAGTAAGTTTTAAAGACATCCTCTAGTGTGAACAGAAAGCTGAGATTTAGGAGAGACGAACACCTCAACTAATTTTC